>NC_064866.1:3713391-3980891 GCF_024139225.1 Suncus etruscus | reverse complement strand
GTTGTATCTCTGGGGAACATTTTCTGAGTATTCAAGCCTATTCCACTGATCTGAGGACCTATCCTTATTCCAATACCATGCTGTTTTGATAACTGTTGCTTTGTAGTACAGTTTAAAGTTGGGAAAAGTAATTCCTCCCATATTCTTTTTCCCAATGATTGCTTTAGCTATTCGAGGGTGTTTATTGTTCCAAATGAATTTCAAAAGTGTCTGATCCACTTCTTTGAAGAATGTCATGGGTATCTTTAGAGGGATGGCATTAAATCTGTATAATGCCTTGGGGAGTATTGACATTTTGATGATGTTAATCCTGCCAATCCATGAGCAGGGTATGTGTTTCCATTTCCGTGTGTCCTCTCTTATTTCTTGGAGCAGAGTTTTATAGTTTTCTTTGTATAGGTCCTTCACATATTTAGTCAAGTTGATTCCAAGATATTTGAGTTTGTGTGGTACTATTGTGAATGGGGTTGTTTTCTTAATGTCCATTTCTTCTTTATTACTGTTGGTGTATAGAAAGGCCATTGATTTTTGTGTGTTAATTTTGTAGCCTGCCACCTTGCTATATGAGTCTATTGTTTCTAGAAGCTTTTTGATAGAGTCTTTAGGGTTTTCTAAGTAGAGTATCATGTCATCTGCAAACAGTGAGAGCTTGACTTCTTCCTTTCCTATCTGGATTCCCTTGATATCCTTTTCTTGCCTAATCGCTATAGCAAGTACTTCCAGTGCTATGTTGAATAGGAGTGGTGAGAGAGGACAGCCTTGTCTTGTGCCAGAATTTAGAGGGAAGGCTTTCAGTTTTTCTCCATTGAGGATAATATTTGCCACTGGCTTGTGGTAGATGGCCTTCACTATATTGAGAAAGGTTCCCTCCATTCCCATCTTGCTGAGAGTTTTGATCAAGAATGGGTGTTGGACCTTATCAATTGCTTTCTCTGCATCTATTGATATGATCATGTGGTTTTTATTTTTCTTGTTATTGATGTTGTGTATTATGTTGATAGATTTACGGATGTTAAACCAGCCTTGCATTCCTGGGATGAAACCTACTTGATCGTAGTGGATGATCTTCTTAATGAGGCATTGAATCCTATTTGCCAGGATTTTGTTGAGGATCTTTGCATCTGCATTCATCAGTGATATTGGTCTGTAATTTTCTTTTTTGGTAGCGTCTCTGTCTGGTTTAGGTATCAAGGTGATGTTGGCTTCATAAAAGCTATTTGGGAGTGTTTCTGTTTGTTCAATTTCATGAAAGAGTCTTGCCAAGATTGGCAGTAGTTCCTCTTGGAAAGTTTGATAGAATTCATTAGTGAATCCATCTGGACCTGGGCTTTTGTTTTTCGGCAGACATTTGATTACTGTTTTAATTTCATCAATGGTGATGGGGGTGTTTAGATATGCTACATCCTCTTCCTTCAACCGTGGAAGATTATAAGAGTCCAAGAATTTATCCATTTCTTCCAGGTTCTCATTTTTAGTGGCGTAGAGTTTTTCAAAGTAGTTTCTGATTACCCTTTGAATCTCTGTCATATCAGTAGTGATCTCTCCTTTTTCATTCCTGATACGAGTTATCAAGTTTCTCTCTCTCTCTCTTTCTTTGTTAGGTTTGCCAGTGGTCTATCAATCTTGTTTAGTTTTTCAAAGAACCAACTTCTGCTTTCGTTGATCTTTCGGATTGTTTTTTGAGTTTCCACTTCGTTGATTTCTGCTCTCAGCTTTGTTATTTCCTTCTGTCTTCCTGTTCTTGGGTCCTTTTGTTGAGCATTTTCTAGTTCTATTAGCTGTGTCATTAAGCTACTCAGGTAAGCTCCTTCTTCCTTCCTGATGTGTGCTTGCAAAGCTATAAATTTTCCTCTCAGTACTGCTTTTGCTGTGTCCCATAAGTTCTGAGAGTTTGTGTCTTTATTGTCATTTGTTTCCAGGAACCTTTTTATTTCCTCCTTGATTTCATCTCGGACCCACTGGTTATTGAGCATGAGGCTGTTTAACTTCCAGGTGTTAAAGTGTTTCTTCTGAGTCCCTTTGGAGTTCACAAATAATTTCAGAGCCTTGTGGTCAGCGAAGGTAGTCTGCAAAATTTCTATCCTCTTGATCTTATGGAGGTATGTTTTATGTGCCAGCATGTAGTCTATCCTGGAGAATGTCCCATGTACATTGGAGAAGAATGTGTATCCAGGTTTCTGGGGATGGAGTGTCCTATATATATCCACTAGGCCTTTTTCTTCCATTTCTCTCCTCAGGTCTAGTATATTCTTGTTGGGTTTCAGTCTGGTTGACCTGTCCAGTGTTGACAAAGCCATGTTAAGGTCCCCCACAATTATTGTGTTGTTGTTGATATTATTTTTCAGATTTGTCAACAGTTGTATTAAATATTTTGCTGGCCCCTCATTCGGTGCATACATGTTTAGGAGAGTGAATTCTTCCTGCTCTACGTACCCCTTGATTAATATAAAATGTCCGTCTTTGTCCCTTACAACCTTCCTGAGTATAAAGTTTGCATTATCTGATATTAGTATGGCCACTCCAGCTTTTTTATGGGTGTTGTTTGCTTGGATAACTTTTCTCCAGCCTTTTATTTTGAGTCTATGTTTGTTCTGACTATTCAGGTGCGTTTCTTGTAGGCAGCAGAAGGTTGGATTGAGTTTTTTGATCCATTTAGCCACTCTGTGTCTCTTAACTGGTGCATTTAGTCCATTGACGTTGAGAGAAAGAATTGTCCTGGGATTTAACGCCATCTTTATTTCAAAATTTGGTGTGTCTTTTGGGTAGTCTTGTCTTAGATTAGGTCTTTCAGTTTTTCTCTTAAGACTGGTTTTGTGTCTATGAAGTTTCTGAGCTGTTTTTTGTCTGTGAAACCATGTATTCTTCCATCAAACCGGAAAGTGAGTTTTGCTGGGTATAGTATTCTGGGTGAAGCATTCATTTCATTCAGTCTTGTCACAATATCCCACCACTGCTTTCTGGCATTGAGCGTTTCTGGTGACAGGTCTGCTGTAAATCTCAGGGAAGCTTGCTTGAACATGATTTCCCCTTTTGATCTTGCTGTTTTCAGAATTCTGTCTCTATCTGTGGGATTTGTCATTGTGACTAGGATGTGTCTTGGGGTGGTTTTTCTGGGGTCTCTTTTGGTTGGTACTCTTCGGGCATGCAGGATTTGATCACATATATTCTTTAGCTCTGGAAGTTTCTCTTTAATGATGTTCTTGACCATTGATTCTTCCTGGAAATTTTCTTCCTGGGTCTCTGGGACTCCAATGATTCTTAAGTTGTTTCTGTTGATCTTATCATAAACTTCTATTTTCGTCTGTTCCCATTCTTTGACTAATTTTTCCATTGTCTGCTCATTTGCTTTAAGTTTTTTGTCCAATCTCTCCTGCTGTATGGAATTGTTATGTATCTCATCTTCCACAGCACCAAGTCTATTCTCAGCTTCTGATACCCTGTCCCAGAGCTTATCCATTTTGTCATTCACTTCGTTTACTGAGTTTTTCAGGCCTGTTAGTTGACATGTTATTTCAGTTTGGAGTTTTGTCATTTCTGCCTTCATATTTTCTTGGTTCTTATTAGTGTTCTGTTCAACTCGATCCATGGTTTCTTGGAGTCTGTTGAGCACCTTCCATATTGCTAGTCTAAAGTCCTTATCTGAGAGGTTGATTAGTTGTTCAGTCATTATCTGGTCCTCAGAATTGTCATCTTCATTCTCTATGTCTGATGCTGGCCTGCGCTGTTTCCCCATTGTCACATTTGTATTGTGGGTTTTTCTACGTGTTGTAGTGGTATTCATTGTCTATATGATGTAGGCAGCACACTCCTCTGGCTCCTCCCTTTCTGGATGGGCTGACTTGCCTCTAAGGGAGGGGAGTCCTCCGTGGATGAAGCCTCACACTGGGTCAAATCTTAGGCCTGAGCATGCAACAGAGAAGACAGTCCAGAGAGAAATGTTTGCTTCTGTGATATAGCGCCGTTCTTAGTGTGATTTTTCCTTCTTGTTGCAATGGAGTTCTTTCCTTAGAAAGAGTGCACGGCCGCGTAGCGAAGCGGAGCGGCCGTGCTCCTCTGAGCCTCTTTTTGCCCCACTCGCAAGAGTTTCACGCAAGAGGACAGTAGACAGACATAGACAGGTCACACTCACAGTCTTTCACAGCTGAGCCCCACTGGGCCGGTGTACTTTCGCGGATTTCAAGATCATATAGTTTTATCCAAATAAATTATCCCTGCTCTTGGTGAGTGAGTCACTAATGCTTTTCAGTTTGAGCCCTGAAAAACTGAAATAGTAAACAATTCCAAATAAGTAAAATATTATGCTATGTTGTGTGTATGTATATAATGAGTTCCTTATTTGAGCATGAAGCATGATATGATTTTTTGTTCCTGGCCATAATTTTCCACATACTTCAGCCCTCTCTATAAGTAATATTAATTTAAAAGAACACCAAATTATCCAGGGTCTGAATCTCCTCTTGAGACCTAGATTCTGTTCTTTCACTCTTCCATGTTTTTTTTCCTCTAAATTCTTTGTTTTTCCTTTCATGTTTGCCCACCTCCATTAATGCCTACAGTTATTATAGAAAGGGCTATGAAGCAGCAAAGTTGTATCACCATATTTCATAATATTATTATACATTTTTTGGTTTTTGGGGTCACACGCTTTTGATGCTCAGGGGTTACTCCTGGCTAAGTGCTCAGAAATTGCTCCTGGCTTGGGAGGACCATATGGGACGCTGGGGGATCAAACTGCGGTCCTTTCTTGGCTAGTGCTTGCAAGGCAGACACCTTACCTCTAGCGCCACCTCGCCAGCCCCAATATATTATTATATTTTTACTATTATTTTATATCTTTGTCTTATATAAAAATAGTTTTTAAATTTCATTGCTTCATGAGATGTTGTGAGCAATTGTTGGCCTGTCTCTGGACTAGAGTCTAAGTTTTTGGGGGTGACGAATCTCCTCTTCTTTTTTGTCCTTACAGGCTTTGCCCATCACGTGCCCTTTGCTATATCAAGAACAGGGTCAGTTTGTGTGTCCATGGTGAATGAAGCCTCTGCACTCTCTTTTCCAGAGCTCAGAATAATTAAATGGAAGGCAGCTGCTCTCAGGAACCAACCAAATTGAATATAGAATTCATGTTATTCAGCATAAAGTTGTATCTTGATTGCACCATAGGACTTTCCTTCACACCCTTGCTGAATCTCTCTCTTCCTGCTTCCAAAGAAAAGTGATTTGCCTACTCTACATTTAGTACCCCACTCTACTCTATTCCTATCTTAACTTACTATTCTCACCCAGTCAGAAATTCCTTACAATCCAAGATTTTTTACTCTATTCATTCAATTTTACTAATTTGACTTCCTTTACCTCCTCTGGGGTTCACTGTATGAGCTGTCTGTCTCTGGATGTCTCCAGAAACATTGATTTCAATGGCAATGGGCTCTTTACTAGTTGCTTTAATCATTGGCAGTTATAGCTATTTATAGAGATTTTCTACCCTGAAATGTTTACCTTCCACCAGGTTCATGCAGAAGGAAATTCTCCTCTTATGTCATTATGCTTTATGATCTTTGATTAAAGTACTAGCATGCTTGTTCTGCTAAAGATATGGTCTGTCCAAATTATTTAACTTTGAAGAGAAGTGTGTGTGTGTGTGTGTGTGTGTTTTGCTGGGTCTAATTCATAACCTCATATATGCAAAACATGTGCTCCACTGAATCAGGATCCCGGGTATTACACATTATTTTTCCGATGAGATTTTTCTCACAATAATTTGCTTTGGCTGTGTTAAACCAGTTTAACAGCTTCCTAAGGTCAAGTGAAAAAAGGAACAGCCAATCTGTGTACTCATTAAAAATAAATGGAACAGTTACAGAGAGCTATTTTATTTTATGTCAAGATTTATATTGTAGAGGTGGAGTGGAATGCAGGAACAGATGGGATATGGAAATCTAATGTAAATTGAACCCTTGGTTAAATCTGTTGTGATATTTGAGTTTACTCCATGTAAAGAAGCTAAAATGTCAGAAAAGGCTAGAGTCTCTAGAGATAAATTTATGTGAGGCCTATTTTGAAGACACACAATTCAGAAGGAAGAACAATGTTAAGATACCCTATGACAACAAAGAATTCTGTTTTAACCAGGAAGCCAAGAATACAGTCTCAGAATTGCCAGAAAATATCTGGTGTTGAAAAACTGGCTGTCCAAGTAACAAGGTAAGAAAATAAAAATGCAAAAACTAAAGTTCAGGAACTGAAGAAAGAGTATAGTGGGTAAAGCGCTTGTATTGTATGCAACTGACCCATCAATCCCTGACTCACATCTGGTCCCCTGAGCTTCACCAGGAGTAAAACCAGTGCAGAGCCAGAAGCAAGCCTTGAGCACAGCTGGCCCCAACATAAAATTAAGCTAAACAAACAAAAAAGAGTTCAGGTAATTAGCCTAACCTAAAATGCATAAAAATGCCAATAACTCTCTGCCTATAAAAGGCTTAAATCATCCTTTAATGGAATGAATTTTTAAAACTAAAAACTCCAATTGTGTCTTGGGCAGATAGAGTCAAAAAGCTGTAGTGAAGGGGAAAATAAACCAAAGGATAAGGTTAAAATACAGCCCCAAGGTAATAACAGAGCCAAGCAGAGTGTCAGATTCTCCTGAAGATAGAAGCTAAAGAAACCTATTATTTTTCTACAGGTGGCTAAGGCAGGAGGCTGGACTGTATTTCTCAACTTGGTCTTCAGTTTGGATACACAAGTTTGGTACTGGAAGAGAAAGGAGAGATTGGGACATTGGTGATGGGAATGTTGCACTGGTGAAGGGAGGTATTCTTTACATAACTAAAACAGAACTACAATCATATTTGTAATAAAGATAATAATAAAAAGAAGGAAGAAAAACTAAAATTTCTACTTGCTCCTAGGAAAGGACCTTCATGATCTACTTCCTGGATCAGATTTCAATGGGATATGTCTCAGGGCCTTACTTGGTAGTTTTATGATGACATGATCAAGAAGGATGACTAAAACAAAGGGGTAGACAGGGCCTACTCAGTCTTTTTTGGTTTTTGTTTCGAGCCACATAATGTGATGCTCAGGGCTAACTTCTGCTTTGTATTTAGGGATCTCTCCTGACTATGCTCCAGGAGACCATATGGGAGATCAGGGACTGAGCCTAGGTTAGTCCTGTGCAAGGCAAACACCTTATCAGTTAATGGTATCATTCTGGTCCAAGATCAGTCGTAAATGCTTCAATCCATCTGGAGACAGAGTTTTTGGGAAATTAAGATTGATCATTACTTAAACCTTCAGATGTACCAATGATGGAGTTCATCCTCTGATTTGTACCTCCTAACCTTTAGACTTTACAATGCTCAAGGTAAGTTTTAAATCCTGGTCTCCAGATCTCATGCTGTCTTTGTGGTACTTCCTAGGAAAAGGCCTCTAAAAGGAAATTGAATACTGTTGTCTTAGATAAGCATAATAAAAATAGGACACTACTTTAGGGGATTTTTTTCTGCTCTTTTACCAGTTACTTCATTTTTATCATAGTGAACACCCCATAGCCAGATGCCAATGTTGTGCTCTTGGTTAGGTTCTAGGCTAAGTCATTCAGAAGGCAAACAGTGTTGGTTTCCATGGAATGATGATTTTTAAGCATTATATAGCACCAAAGTGGATGATGCTGGCTATCCAAGTGTGGATTTGAAGGCACGCAGTCTCTCTCACAAGAAGTTCATGCATATTCAAAAGATAAGAAGTGAATATTAAGAAGGTAATTTAGGAAGCCAGTGATAAATGAGTACTAAATTAAACAATTGATTTAGCAGGAGGGAGAGATCATTGCTAAGTTAGAAGAGAAGATTTTTGGACCATGGGACAGAAAATGGGGCCTTTTTGAGAGGCAGTGAAATCAGAAGGAGACACAGAGCAAGGCAATAAAAGCTCTACTTGGAAACAGTGATGGGAGCAGATAGACTTTGGATCACTATGAGAGGAGGTAAGAAAAAGAAGCTAAGTTAGATTGCATCGATATTTGAAAACAATGCAGAATAACTTCATTCTTATTAGTGAGATCCATTATCAATGAGATTCACTATAAACTTGGGAGTTGATAAACTGGGAAGTTATTATTTAGAGACTCCTGGAAGAGCCAGGACTTTGGAAAGAAGGTTATTTTGAGATTCTGCCTGTAAATAAGGTAGATAAATCTTAATAAGGTAGATAAACTCTACCTTATTTAAGTAGTATGAAGGGTTTATTGAGTTTCTGCTTATTTGTCAGTAAGATGCAGATAGCTTTCATCTCATGTAGATAATAGAGCAGAAGCCAACAAAATATTTTCTGTAATGAACCAGATGGCAAATAGTTTAGATTCTCTGCACCATATGATATGGATGTGCTCCCTGCCATTATTCCATGAAAGAACATAGCACAAAAACAAATAGGCATGGGCTGGAGTGATGGCGCTAGAGGTAAGGCATTTGCCTTTCAAGTGCTAGCCTAGGACGAACTGTGGTTCAATCCCCCAGCATCCCATATGGTCTCCCCAAGCCAGGAGCAATTTCTGAGCACATAGCCAGGAGTAACCCCCGGAGTGTCAAATGGGTGTGGCCCCCCAAACAAAACAAAACAAACAAACCAAAAAAAATGAGCATGGCCAATAAAACTTGACCTATAGTAACAGTCAGCCTAATAAATTTGGATTTTGGAAATTAATTTGCTAAGCCCTATGGTAGAGACTAAGTGAAATGATGTTCACAAAATAGATTTTAAATAACCATCTACCTCTGCTAAAATTCATTGTGTCTCTTCAAGAGGGATTTTTGACCCCATATGTACATTCTGATATAGCTGATACATATACATAATTTATCATTTACCTCTGCCATACTAGTCATAACATAGTCTCCTAAAAATGAACATTAAAACTAAAAGATTTCTTAGGATGTTTGAGTATGACAATAAGCGATAACCATGCTCAATTTCTTTTATGTTTGTTTGTCTTTTTAGTCTACGTACAGCAGTGTTCAGAGTTTATTTCTGGCTATGCACTCAGGAGTCACTCTTGGGTTTAGGAGACCAAATGGGATGCAGATGCAAAACACTGGCCCAGCCTCCTGCAAGGCAACATCCCTACCTTGTCCAATTCAAGACTGTCCAGCCCCCTTGTCCAGTTTCAAGACTGGAAGGCATCAAGTGTTTCTTTCCTTTCCTTTGTCTTTTAAGTCAAGAAAGGAACCTTGGAATTCCACCTGCTGATTATAAAATAGACCTGCACAAGGAATTCGAAATGAAAGGGTGCCCTCAAATGGATATTTAGAGAATGCATCTAAATTTGTTTTGCTAGAGATTAGCATTAGCCAAAAATAAATATAATTTGGAAGCAGTCTACTCTTGACAAATACTTTCATATTTTACTTCATTTGATAACAACTGTATTTTAGGATGATTTCTATCCTAAAAAAAGTTGGGAAATAAGTGTTTAAGGACTAAGCCAAGCCTTGTGTGTGTGTGTGTGTGTGTGTGTGTGTGAGAGAGAGAGAGAGAGAGAGAGAGAGAGAGAGAGAGAGATAGAGAGAGAGAGAGAGAGGAGAGAGAGAGAGAAAGAGAGAGAAAGAGAGAGAAAGAGAAAAGAGAGAGTAACAGAGAGAAAGAGACCTTGCCAGAGTATAACCCCCACATTTAGTTTTTTGGGGAATATGGGGTGACAATTTGGGGCATACCTAGTGGTGCTCAAAGGATTGTATGTATGTAGTATCCTGAATCACAGTAAGGTGACCTCCACTTTTTTGTTTTGGGAGTTTTGTTTGTTTGTTTATTTGTTTGGGGCCATTCCCAAAAATGTTCAGTCAGGACTTACTCCTGGATTTACACTAAGCGATCACTTCTTGCGGTGCTCACAGACCCATATGGATGCCAGTTATTGAACCCAGGTTGGCTGTGTGCAAGGCAAGTATACTTCTGCCACAGTACTATTGTTCTGGCCGCAACCACATTTTAGTTTTACCTGATGCTAACCCCATAAACAATATGCACTTTAGTAAAAAGCTATCAGCCATTTCTCTGAAATTTTCTACTAGAGAAAGTTTCTAATTGAGGTTGGCAAGTGATCTTCCAAATTTCCCCACAAGGATGAACTGGGGGTTTTCTTTTTTTTATATATATAATTATCTTTATTTAAACACCGTGATTACAAATATGATTATAGTTGTATTATTACAGTCATGTAAAGAACACCTCCCTTCACCAGTGCAACATTCCCACCATCAATTTCTCAGATCTCCCTCCTCCCCACCCCCCCACACCTGTATTCGAGACAGGCTTTCTACTTCCCTCATTCATTCACATTGTTATGATAGTTTTCAGTGTAGTCATCTCTCCAACTGCACTCATCACTCTATATGATGAGCTTCATGTCATGAGCTGCACCTACCAGCCCTCATCTCTCTTGTCTCTGAGATACTGTTAAAAATGTCTTTCATTTTTCTTAAAGCCCATAGATGAGTGAAACCATTCTGCATCTTTCTCTCTCCCTCTGACTTACTTCACTCAGCATAATAGATTCCATGTACATCCATGTATAGGAAAATTTCATGACTTCATCTCTCCTGACGGCTGCATAGTATTCCATTGTGTATATGTACAACAGTTTCTTTAGCCACTCATCTGTTGAAGGGCATCTTGGTTGTTTCCAGAGTCTGGCTATTGTAAATAGCACTGCAACGAATATAGGTGTAAGGGAGGGATTTTTTTATTGTATTTTTGTGTTCTTCGGGTATATTCCTAGGAGTGGTATAGCTGGAAGCTCAATTTCCAGTTTGTGAAGGAATCTCCATATCGCTTTCCATAAAGGTTGTACTAGACAGCATTCCCACCAGCAGTGAAAAGGAGTTCCTTTCTCTCCACATCCCCACCAGCACTGCTTGTTTTCCTTTTTTGTGATGTGTGCCAATCTCAGTGGCGTGAGGTGGTACCTCATAGTAGTTTTGATTTGCATCTCTCTGACGATTAGTGATGTTGAGCATCTTTTCATGTGCCTTTTGGCCATTTGCCTTTCCTCTTTTTCAGAGTGTCTGTTCATTTCTTCTCCCCATTTTTTGATGGGGTTAGTTGTTTTTTTCTTGTATAGTTCTGTGAGTACCTTGTAAATTTTGGATATTAGTCCTTTATCTGATGAGTATTGGGTGAATAATTTCTCCCACTCAGTGGATGGCCTTTGTATTCTGGGCACTATCTCCTTTGAGATGCAGAAGCTTCTCAGCTTAATATAGTCCCATCTGTTTATATCTGCTTCCACTTGTTTGGAGAGTGCTTCTCATCCTTAAAGATGCCTTTAGTCTTTAGATGCCTGGAGTGTTTCACCTACATGTTGTTTTATATACCTTATAGTTTCAGATCTGATATCAAGGTCTTTAATCCATTTGGAGTTTACCTTTGTACATGGTGTTAGCTGGGGGTCTGAGCTCGCTTTTTTGCAAGTGGCTAACCAGTTGTGCCAACACCACTTGCTCAATAGGCTTTCCTTGCTCCATTTAGGATTTCTTGCTCCTTTATCAAAAACTAGGTGGTTATATATCTGAGGAACCTTCTCTGAGTATTCAAGCCTATTCCACTGATCTGAGGGTCTGTCTTTATTCCAATACCATGCTGTTTTTATAACTATTGCTTTGTAATATAGCTTAAAATTGGGGAAAGTAATGCCTCCCATATTCCTTTTCCCAAGGAGTGCTTTAGCTATACAAGGTTGTTTATTGTTCCAAATGAATTTCAGAAGTGTTTGATCCACTTCTTTGAAGAATGTCATGGGTATCTTTAAAGGAATCACATTAAATATGTACAATGCTTTTGAAAGTATTGCCATTTTAATGATGTTGATCCTGCCAATTCATGAACAGGGTATGTTTTTCCATTTCTGCGTGTCCTCTCTTATTTCTTGGAGCAGTGTTTTATAGTTTTCTTTGTATAGATCCTTCACATCTTTAGTCAGGTTGACTCCAAGATATTTGAGTTTGTGTTGCATTAATGTGAATGGGATTGTTCTCTTAATGTCCATTTCTTCCCTATCATTATTAGTGTATAAAAAAGCCATTGATTTTTGTGTGTTAATTTTGTAGCCTGCCACTTTGCTATATGAATCTATTATTTCTAGAAGCCTTTTGGTAGAGTATTTAGGGTTTTCTAAGTAGACTATCATGTCATCTGCAAACAGTGAGAGCTTGACTTCTTCCTTTCCTATCTGGATTCCCATGATATTTTTTTCTTGCCTAATCACTATAGCAACTACTTCTAGTACTATGTTGAATAGGAGTGGTGAGAGAGGACAGCCTTGTCTTGTACCAGAATTTAGAGGGAAGGCTTTTAGTTTTTCTCCATTGAGGATAATATTTGCCACTGGCTTGTGGTAGATGGTCTTAACTATATTGAGAAAGGTTCCTTTTATTCCTATCTTGCTGAGAGTTTTCATCAAGAATGGGTCTTAACCTTACCAAATGCTTTTTCTGTGTCTATTGATATGACCATGTGATTTTTATTTTTCTTGTTGTTTATGTTGTGTATTATGTTGATGGATTTACGGATGTTAAACCATCCTCTGATGGTTTAACATCATTCCTGGGATGAAACCTACTTGATCAAAGTGAATGATCTTGATGAAGCACTGGATCCTGTTCACCAGGATTTTGTTGAGGATCTTTGCATCTGTGTTCATCAGGGATATTGGTCTGTAATTTTCTTTTTTGGCAGCATCTCTATCTGGTTTTGGTATTAAGGTGATGTTGGCTTCATAAAAGCTATTTGGAAGTGTTCCTGTTTTTTCGATTTCATAAAAGAGCCTGGCCAGGATTGGTAGTAGTTCCTCTTGAAAGGCTTGAAAGAATTCATTCGTGAATCTATCAGGGCCTGGGCTTTTGTTTTTGGGCAAATTTTTTATTACAGTTTTAATTTCCTCAATAGTGATGGGGGTGTTTAGATATGTTACATCTTCTTTATTCAACCGTGGAAGGTTATATGAGTTCAAAAATTTATCCATTTCGTTAAAATTCTCATATTTAGTGGCATAGTTTTTGAATCTCTGCAGTATCTGTAATGATCTCCCCCTTTTCATTTCTAATATGTGTTATCAAGTTTCTCTCTCTCTTTTGCTTTGTGAGTTTTTCCAATGGTCTATCAATCTTGTTTATTTTTTTCAAAAAACCAACTTCTGCTTTCGTTGATCTTTTGGATTGTTTTTTGGGTTTCCATGTAATTGATTTCTGCTCTCAGCTTTGTTATTTCCTTCTGTCTCCCTATTTTTAGTTTCTTTTGTTGATCATTTTCTAATTCTATAAGCTGCATCATTGAGCTATTCATGTATGCTCCTTCTTCCTTTCTGATGTGTGCTTGCAAAACTATAAATTTTCCTCTCAGTACCACCTTATCTGTATCCCATAGGTTCTGATAGTTTGTGTTTTCATTATCGTTTGTTTCCAGGAAATTTTTGATTTCTTCTTTGATTTCATCTTGGACCCACTGGCTATTCAGTAGTAGACTGTTTAATTTCCAGGTGTTAAATTTTTTCTTCTGTGCCCCTTTGTAGTTCACATCTAACTTCAGAGCCTTGTGGTCAGCAAAGGTAGCCTGCAGAATTTTTCTATCTTCTTGATTTTATGGAGGTATGTTTTATGTGCCAGCATGTGGTCTATCCTGGAGAATGACCTGTGTACGTTGTAAAAGACTGTGTATCCAGGTTTCTGAGGATGGAGTGTCCTATATTTTTTTTTATATATATCTACTAGGCCTCTTTCTTCCATTTCTCTTTTCAGGCCTAGTATATTTTTGTTGGGTTTCAATTTGGTTGACCTATCAAGTGTTGACAAGCCTGTGTTGAGGTCTCCCACAATTATTGTGTTATTATTGATATCCTTTTTCAGATTTGTCAACAATTGTATTAAATACTTTGCTGGTCCCTCATTGGGTGTGTATATGTTTAGGAGAGTGATTTCTTTCTGTTGTACATATCCCTTGATTAGTACATAATATCAATCTTTGTCCCTTACAACTTTTCTGAGTATAAAGTTTGTGTCATCTGATATTAGTATGGCCACCCCCGCTTTTTTAAGGGTGTTGTTTGCTTGAATGATTTTTCTCCAGACTTTGATTTTGAGTCTATGTTAATTCTGACTATTCAGGTGTGTTTCTTGTAGGCAGCAGAAGGTTGGCTTCAGTTTTTTGATCCATTTTGCCACTCTGTGCCTCTTAACGGGTGCATTTAGTCCATTGACATTGAAATAACTGTCATGGGATTTATTGCCATCTTTGTGTAGAAATTTGGTGTGTTTTTTGTTCTGTCTTGTCTTTAGAGTAGATCTTTCAGTTTTTCTTTTAAGGCTGGTTTTGAGTCTGTAAAGTTTTTGAGCTGTTATTTATCTGTGAAGCCATGTATACTTCCTTCAAACCTGAAAGTGAGTTTTGCTGGGTGCAGTATTCTTGGCAAAGCATTTATTTCATTGAGTTTTGTCACTGCCTTCTGGCCTTGAGTGTTTCTGGTGACAGGTCTGCTGTAACTTTCAAGGATGCTCCCTGGAATGTAATTTTCCTTTTCTATCTTGCTGCTTGCAGTATTCTATCTCTATCTGTGGGATTCTTCACTGTGACTAGGATGTGTTTTGGGGTGTTTCTCCTGGGGTCTTTTTTAGCTGGTACTCTTCGGGCATGCAGGATTTGGTCACATGTTTTCTTTAGCTCTGTAGTAGGTAGTTTCTCTGTGATGATGTTCTTGACCGTTGATTCTTCCTGGAGATTTTCTTCTTGGGTCTCTGGAACTCCAATGATTCTAAAGTTGTTTCTGTTGAGCTTATCAAAGACTTCTATTTTCATCTGCTCATATTCTTTGAGTAATTTCTCCATTGTCTGCTCATTTGATTTAAGGCTTTTTCCAATCTCTTCTGCTGTGTAATGTTGTATGCATTGTATCTTCCAGCACACTAATTCTATCCTCAGCTGCTTTTAACCTGTTGGAAAGCTCATCCATTATGTTCTTCAATTCATCTACTGAGTTTTTCAGACCTGTTATTTGACCTGATATTTCAGTTTGGAGTTTTCTGAGTTCTATCTTTATATTCTCTTGATTTTTAATAGTGTTCTGATCTATACTTTATTTGAGTTCTGTGAGCATCCTCCATATTTCTTCTCTAAACTCCATTTCTGAAAGACTGCTTAGGTAGTTGGCCATTGTTGGGTCATCAGAGTTTCCATCTTCATTCTCTATGGCTGATGTTGGTCTGCATAGTTTCCCCATTGTCACGCTTATGCTGTGGATTTTTCTACATGTTGTGGTGGTATTTATTGGCTAGGTGGAGTGTGCAGCCATGAAGTGAAGGCTCCTCTGTTTTGACCCCTTATAGGTGGGCTTAAGGGACCCCGCATTCAGCTTTATCTACAACTCTGGCCCGGAAAGACTCACCTCAGCAGAGGCAAGCCATCAGGGGATGAATGCCAGAGAAGATCAAAGTTCCCAGGTTGAAGAAAGCCGGGGGAAGCCCCAAAATGTCTGCCTAGCTTAAGGGGCCCAGCAGAGTCTAGAACTGAGGGTTTTCAACAAAGCCATTATTTAGAACATCAACAGAACATACAATTCCAATGGAATTTCTTCATCTTTTTCTTCCTATTGCCAATAGGTACCCTTTTTGGTTACTGAATAAAACTTGACTATAGAAGTCTGGGCTCTGAGTTACAGAGTATAAACAGCTACCCTGGATCTTTCACTCCAGAAAAATCATCCAGAAGAGAACTGTTAGCACAAGAATAGGAATAAGTCAGCCTATGCCAAAGATGGAAATCAATTCAGCTCTTTTTGAGAGAAACAACTAATAAATTGGATATTAAATTATTCTTTGAGGGCTAGAGTGATAGCACAGTGGTCAGTAGAGCATTTGCCTTGCACATGGTCAACCCAAGACAGGCCTATGTTCAATCCCCAGCATCCCACCTTGTCCCCTGCCAGGAGTGATTTCTGCCAGGAGTGATTTCTGAGTTTAGAGCCAGGAGTAACCCCTGAGCGCCACTGGGTGTGACCCCAAAACCAAAAATATTCTTTGAACTATTAAAATAACAGATTTTCGAAGAAAGAACAAAAGCAAGGGTGATGGAAAAATTTTAATTGAATTTTAACTGACATTTTAATGAAAGAAAACAGACAGATCTAATATGAACTAAGGTACAAACCCTTAGTTTTACTTGTATTTTAGAGAAGAAAATCTCAAATTCTTTCCTTTTATTCTAAAGACAGGAACTTTTGTTTGTTGGTTGGTTTTAGTTTGGAAACCACACCCAGCAGAGCTCAGGGCTTCCTTCCTCCTGACTCTGCTTAAGGACCACTCCTGGCAGTGCTCAGGGAATGATATTTATACTAAGTACAACAACACACAAAGTAAGCACCTAACCCCTTGTACCATTACTTTAGCCTGAGTTATTATTTCCTAACTAACTTTGAACCAAACAGTAAAATTTACCCAGGAAAACTTTAAATTGTGGGGAAAATATTCTTAGTTCTTTCTATTTTATTTTATGTTTGTTTTTTGAGCCACACCCAATAGTGCTCAGGGGTTACTCCTGGCTCTAGAGTGCTCAGAAATCACCCCTGGAAGGCTCGGGGGATCATATGAAATGCTGGGAATCGAACCCAGATACGTCCTGAGTCGGTTGCATGCAAGACAAACGCCCTACTGCTGTACGATCTCTAAGACCCTCTTAGTTCTTTCTATAACTGTTTATTTTTTACAAAAGTATAAAAGTTTATACTTTTACAAAAATCAACTATTACAAACATATTCCTTTATTTAACTTTCGGAGGGGGCCAAGATTTGGATGAGGCAGAGTTTGTTTGTGATGGGCTATTTGACTTCAGACTGTTCTTCACCTGAATGTGCTTAAGGACTACTGCCAAAAATCAATGCCACTCAGTGTCCTCCTGAAACATTGGGTACTTATAGCCATAGTTCTTCGACTTCATCAACTGATAACTTGCGTTCTACTCAAGAATACTTTAGCCAGTTCATCCTCTTCTTCATTTTATGCAGCAGATCTTTAGAAGGTGAATTTTCTTCCCTGGCTTGATACTCATTGTAAAGATCAAACCTCCCTCCAGGAGAACGGACCTTTCTGAGTGGACCTTTTGGACATGCTGACTGCCCGTTGCCCATGTGGAGTTTCCACACTAGTAGTGATTTGTGACACTTCTCAGCTTTTGACTCTCTAACCAAGACTGTGGATCTTGTTTCTTAGAGGAGCCTGCTTTGGAAAACTCGTACACAACCTTGTGGTCCAAACTTCCTATGAATTGGAAAGGCATGGTCCATGTGAGGTATAGAAATATGGTTTGCCACATTTATGTTAGACTTCAATTGTCACCAGGTTGCTTAAATTCTAAATTCTTGGTTTTCATTCCAGAACTTGCCAAATAATTTTCATGTAATGATACAAGACGTTATTCCCAAAAGGTGCTGTGGTCTCTAAATTGATTGGGTTCTCAACTGCTCTGGAAGATTTTGAAAAATATAAACAGACATTATATGTCTCTTGTGGGGTCCCTTCTAGAACCCAGAAGTCAGTCTGGTAAGGTAACCAATCATCTGACTTTCCTTGAGTCTGAGAAAGTTTTTTTCAATTTATTGTGATTCTTATAATACTATTAATAAATCATAGTTTCTCATGCACATAATTACAATACCAAACCAGTCACCAGTGTAACCACTAGGGCTGAGGAAGTATTGAGGGCTTGGGATTTGGGGTATTAAGCCTGGGAATGTTCTGGATAAATTGGAATAAGTTGCATTTCCCTGCTAATTAGAAAATTAGGAGTTATAGTACCATGAATGGGGTGCTTGCCTTGCATATGGCTGACCTGGGTTAAAGCTCTAGCATTCCATAGGTTCCTCTAAGCCCACCAGGAATGATCCCTGAGTATAGAGCCAGGAGTAAGACTTGAGCATAGCAAGATATGACCTCTCCGAAAATGAGGAAAAATTACTAGGGTCTTTATGTAACTGTAATTCAGAAATTTTCAGAGTTGTTCAGTGAAATGTAGAGAGGAAATGACCAGAAATCAAGATGCCCATGTTGGGGTCAAGAGTGTGGTAAATAGAGAAGTTAGAAGGAACTATTTCAAGGCTTAGCCTCCTGTCATTCCCAAGGAACCTGTGAACTCTACAGAGTAAGGCTGTGTAATAGAAATGCTAGAACTGTATTAGGGGTTTAGGATTTAGGAGTCCTCCTCAAAGAAACAGACACGTGGTTGAACTAACTGATCAATTAGAAGAACATGGAAGATAGGAAGAGAGACTGGGAAGTCAAAAGAAGGGAAGCAGAGGTAATAAGACCAGATCTAGATATGGGCATAATGATAATGATTTATAAAATAGGGGGCCTTCAGTGTCTAAGAGGGTCTTAGAGATCGTACAGCAGTAGGGCGTTTGTCTTACATGGAACTTTCTGCAAGTCTCAGAAAAACAAACCTTCCAAAACTGGTGATTGTACTCAAGTTTTGTAGCTGGAGGGATTCTCAGAAATAATTGAAGAAACAAACAATGAAGAGCACAAGTCTTTCTGCTAGGGAATGGTTATAGGCAGCAGGATAATAATTAAAATCATTTCTGTAAATGTGACTCTTGGCTATAATACCATAAAGCTACCTATAATCTGGACATACAGACTATAATTACATTCAGCTTTTTTTTTTTTCAACTAAACCACTTTCACCTAAGTATATGTACAATCAGGAATGCTTACTAATCACAGTTGTGAAAACTCAATGAATCATCTCTTAAAGATCACACCCATGTACCCCAAATTCATCACCGCCTCCTGCTTTTTACTCACTTTTAAAGCTACATGACCCTGGCTTTTAACACTTTAATTGGTCTGGTTTTGAAATTTGACTAAGTGGAACCAAATTCAGTTTTATTTTTTTTTAGGTTTATTTTTTTTTCCTCTCTGTATACTGATCCAGGTCATATGAAGCCTCATTTTACTTATCACCATTGCTGTATGAACGTTCACCATGAATATTTCACATGTGTTGATCATTTGTGTCATTTCCGGTTTGAATTAATATTGTTCCAAAAGACTTTCTACTTCATGAGATCTAGTCAGTGTGGGATGCATTTCTGGTGAGCATATATCTGAGGAGTTTGCAAGGTCATAGGCAGAAGTAGTTCATCTTTTGTCTTCTCTTGGGAGCTTTCAGTTCCATGAGATGGTACTTGGAAGGTTATGCAAGACATGGATTCAAACTCAGGAGAGATTCAGGCAAGTTAAGCATGCGCATGTGTTCTTGAGTTATCTTCTTAGCCCAGTAACTCAGCTTCCTAAGATACTATCTAGTTTCCCAAGTAATTACAAAATTCAATTTTCAAGCAATATCTGAGTGTTTTAGTTGCTGCATCTCTTTTGCAAAATTGACACCACTGCCACACTCCCACTAACACTATTTGGGCCATTTTAATAGGTGTGAAGTATACATAAATATTCTGAGAATTATTTAGAAAGCTGCAAGACTTCCTGAAGTACACACACAGATACACACACACACACACACACACAGAGAGAGAGAGAGAGAGAGAGAGAGAGAGAGAGAGAGAGAGAGAGAAGAAACACACACTAGTTGTTCAAAATTTTTTCCTCCCTCTAGATTTTTCTTGAATCTGACCAACAATAAACAATAATCTGTGACCCAAACTCCAAAGTAACAGGTCATTTTTTGAGGAAGTTAAATAGGTTTACAAGAATTCTGATTTAAAGAACACGTTTTTGTGGCTTTTGAACTTTTAAAATTCTGAGAGTGAGAGCACACTGGAAAAAAAAAAGGAAAAGAAAAAAAAAGAAACTACAGGCAATCAAGACTAGCTGTATACATTTTTTTCTGTTTTTTTTTTCATGAAATATCAGAGGAAGGTTCAGTTTATATACTTTATACTAGTATGTATATCCAGTGACTATATTATAATATATGAACATTTCACTTAAGCCAATACATATCAGAACAGATGCAATTTTTGCCAGAGTCCTACAGCTAATTGTTAATGAGAGAACTGCAAGACTTTGTGGTAATTGATCCTGAAAGGGATGACTTTTCTCATAGATCATATCTATCAGATTGGCTGTGTTAATTTAAGCAGAAAGAATCTGGTAGGAGCAAATCACAGTCGTTAAAACAAATCTGTTGTGGCATATGGATTTAAAGAATTTTTCCTATAGAAATCTAGATACAAAGTGTTGGTAAGTGGGCTGTCACCTTTGATCTAGGGAGTTTGAATTCCATAGAACTATTTTTGCCTTTATGTTAATAATTTACTTAGCTATCATCAATAACTTAGCATGCTCCAGTTGATCTATGAAACTATTGAATAGCAGAAGAACAAATGTGCCTTAAAAAACAATGTGTTTCCTTTTTAAACATGATTTATGTATCTGGGCAAAGCAGGCTTCATTCCCTTAACAAGAAGGGCAGTGAAGAAAGAAATCACAAACAAAAGAATGAAGAAGGCATGAAATAAATGGAAGACAGGTTAAGTGGAAAACCTTTTAGGATGATATTACTTGCTTCTCTTGAAATCTTTTAGGCATTATAAATCCTATGAGAAATGCTATATCTGATACAAAGGGATTACAGTTAAGTTGTTTCTTGATGGCCTATCTTGCACACAAGAGCTTTTAAATTCACAGATCATGTAAGATATAGCCCCCTCCCATCAAACTATCACGAGGGAGCAGGACATCTTTTTTGCTTGTTTACTTGGTTGTTTTTTGGTGGCGCTCAGGGCTTACTACTGGCTCTGCACTCTTGGCATTGTTTGGGGATTCATATGGGATTTGGGGAATCAAATCTGAGCCAGAACATGCAAAGCAAGTTCCATAACCACTGCACTATTTCTCCGGCCCAAACCACGGGGATTCTTTATTTATTGATTAAAAGATATTTATTAAGCATCTGCTAGGTTCTGGGCATGACAAAAATGATGCTACCATTTCTAGACCTTCCTAACGTTAACTAGTTGGTAAATCTCTAACTGGTGTCTGCTCTGAAAATTCTGACAAATCTATCTCCTTCTTTAGACACTTCCTGTGCTTCTTGTTGAATTCTGAGAATAACCAAGCATTTCTTTGGACTGGCATCGATGTGACATTTGCCTGGGCCCAGGTTGTTTCTCACAGACCTTTCTCCCAGTTCCTGAAACTGGTCAAACATTCAAGCTTCTAAAATATACCACTTTATTGTTATTTCCACAGACAGACTTTAGACCCTTCCAGATTGCCCTGTCCAACTCTTCTCTGAACTATGCCATTCCATTTCTAAGTTTCATCATATTACAAATGCTTGTTGAGCTTCTACTTAGTTCTTTTGCCATGCCAGAATGAAGAATGCAAACATGTTTACATTCATTATACTGCTAAAGAAAATAGAAAACTTTTACAGATGCCTTGATGTATATATTCATCTAGATCATTGAGACTCTAGTTAATAGTAGATGGGTTCATCCATGAAGTAAGAGAAGATCTATGTAGATAACTCAGCTTGCGTCAGATCTCTGTTTTGACAGCCAGAGCTCAGCATCTTCATCTGCTTATGCTGCAAAAGTAAAGACAGACCTAAAGGCTTGTGGATCTATTGCCCCAGAAAATAATAGAACCCTACAGAAATCCTGACAGAACATAAATATTAGTAGCAGCTCAGAGCATAAACACACTAGTTGTTCTTCCAGGGAGTCAAATTTGTTGTCCCAGAAGTCTTTTATCTGTTGTAGCTTTTTATTTTTCTTTTCATTACATCAGATATATTGCTCTGATGTAAATGCCCATATAAATCGTGGTAGTGGTACCAGGAATAAAAAAAATTAGGAATTTTTAACTTTTCAATATTTGTGTAGTTCAGTTTTTCAGAAACTTTAACATAATGCAGTTTGGGAGGTGTTTTCTTGTAAGTTAACAAGTAAAGAAGATCATTGTTAATGAATATTTTGTATGAATTTTGCTAAAGTTAACTGTAAAGAAACACCTGTTGACTTGCAATTTAAGGGGAATCTATTATTCCATTTCCAAACTATAAAATGAAATGGGCACTGACGTGGAGAGAATAGATAATTGTATGTTTGCAAATTGTATGTTTGCAAATGTGTGTTTTAGATAAATAGAATTGAGTATATATTTAGCATATTTGTGGATTTAATAGCATTAAGATTTTACTTTAAATGAAAAAAAAAAATCTCAAAATTAAAATAAAATTTTTGTCGTCCCTCCTTAAAGCTTTGTTAGACTGTAAGTTTCTTGAGCTCCATCTGGTGGAAACATTTTAAATTACCAAGCGATTTTGGCAATAATTTCATTCACCTCCGGCATCGTGAAGTCCCTCTTTGTCTTTAATTCTGAGCACCTTGCATAATAGAAATATTATAGGCATCCATGCATTGTTTATTGAAGAAGCAAATATTGATCTTCCATATGGCTGGAATGAGGTGTCCTGATTGTGGTGAGATGCAACTAATTGGATAAAACCAACGATAGAGGGTTGAGATTACAACTAGGTTCCTTAGCATACAGTAGGGACAGGAGTGAATTCTCCTGGAGTCTAATCAACTTCTGATATAGAGAGGACTCGGTCCATTTTTAAGTGCCACAAGATACATATTAGGGGGGCCGGGTAGGTGGCGCTGGAGGTAAGGTGTCTGCCTTGCAAGCGCTAGCCAAGGAAGGACCGAGGTTCGATCCCCCGGCGTCCCATATGGTCCCCCCAAGCCAGGTGCGATTTCTGAGCACATAGCCAGGAGTAACCCCTGAGCGTCAAACGGGTGTGGCCCAAAAACCAAAAAAAAAAAAAAAAAGATACATATTAGGATATGAACTCTAACTCTCCTCTGTCATCTCAGCTCTTCCCCTGACTATTTCCTTTAACTTAAAATTTCCTAACTCGGGAAAACTAGAAAAGTCTCCCTACTCAAGGAAACAGCTATTAAATGGGTCCAGTAGGACCAAAAAAAAATTTTTTTAATGGACCCTCATTGCTACAAGACAGTATTTACATGCTCAGAAAGAAAGTAAAAACTCAACGAGGGAAAACTGAATAATCATGTGACATTTTTGGAATTTCCGACGTTGGCTCAAGTTACTTTTTCACTGGATGGACAAAAAGGAACTTGTGTTTGTGATTCTCTAACTAGAAGACTTTTAAGCACCCTAAATTCCTCTTCATTCACAGCATTCTAGCTAATGTCTACAGCTATGCATGGCTCATTTTTAAATGAGATCAACTGAGAACCTTCGCCCAGTTGTACTAGAGTTCGGAGTGCTATTTCTTTGCAGTTTTAGGAAATGGAGATTCTCTTTAGAGAAACATGTTTCTCTCCTGGAAACTTAGCAAGCCATCACCCTGAAAACCCCAAAATACCCAATATGACATGCAGCTGCCTTTTGTTCTTTTAGAGATAGATGTCTGCCATATGCTCAGGTTCTGCACTCGAATTAGATCATGTCTCTGTTTTGAGCCTTTTCCTTAGGAGGGCAGTCTTATTTTTTTAAAAAAGCTATTTTTTAAAAAGTTATGAGACTCTCAAACGAATAAAACTCATTTTAATCCATTAATCAATTTTAAGTTTAATAAATTTTACTGCATGATAAAGTTAATAATTATCTTGCTGTTTTGTCTTTTAATTTTTAATTGTTTTATTTATTTGTTCGTTTTTGAGTTTTGGGGCCACACCTGTCCTGGCTCTGTGCTCAGAAATCACTCCAGTGCAATTGTGCAAGTGGTAGGTCATTTGCCTTGCACATGCTAACCTAGGATGGATCATGGTTTAATCCCCAGCATCCCATATGGTCCCCCAAGCCAGGACCGATTTCTGAGTGCATAGTCAGGAGTAACTCCTGAGCATCACTGGGTGTGGTCCAAAACCAAAAAGGAAAAGAAAAAAAAAAAGAAATTGCAGGCTCTAGCATATAGGGAACTATATGGGATGCCAGGAATCAAACTCTGGTTCATCCTGAGTCAGCTGTGTGCAAGGCAAATGTCCTACCACTGTGCTATCTCTCCAGCCCTGCATTGGTAATGTTTAAACATCTTTCTCTCTTCTTTATCAGACTTTAATGGATTAAGAAGTAGAATCCTTAAGTGTCAGAAAACCTATCATTTAGTCCAAACTACCAGATTCACATTCTTTATTAATCAAGGTTAAAAACACCGGTGAACTAGGGATTCAGGACAGACTAGAAGTATCAGGTAATAAAGCTGAAGCTTGGCTGACTCACCCTCTCAATGCTGGCCAAGAAAAATTCTCTTTATTTGCTGCGTCAGACGTCACTGTATAGAACTGGTCATGATCAAATTCCAAGAGAATGCTGCACTGGCTATAAATATCAAGAGAATGCTGCACTGGCTATCAAATAATAGGAGATGAAAATATAATGATAGGAAGATATAAATTAAAAGTGAGAAGAAATTATTAACTCCAAAATATCCTTAATGATGGACCATCTTGCTTTAGAATATACTCTTGGTTCAGAAGCAATCTTGAAACTTCTTTTTATGTTTCTAGTCTCTGGAGTGGAAAAGAAGGCTTAAATATTGATAAATTTCAGAAGGAATAACTGGAGGCTTGAACTATGAATAATATCATGTTCTATGAAACAACAACCGTATGACTAACAGCTATACAAAAAAGAAAAAGATCTGTGAACCTACTGTTTTCTATGTTTTGATTTATCTGTTCAGGATGGCAAATGTTTGTTTATATTTTTCACTGAGGCATACTATGAAATCTTGTGTCTACAAGGGAAACTAGCCTTGGAATGAAAATTAAGTCACACTAACAGTTATTGAATAATATTTGCCACTTCACCCTTACTCATTCTTCAGAGTCCGTCCCCCAATAATCTCCCACATAGTTGAGTCTCAGTAATGAATTCCCCCAACTCTCATGTTTCACTTGGGCTCTTCCCCTCTTCTTTTGAGCATTTCCTACGAGAAATGTCTCTTATTGCCAATGTTGTTCAGAACTCCAGGAAACCACAGAAAGAAACTCAACTCTCTCCTTTCATTATTTCCTCAGCATGGAGAGACCTCTCTGCTCTGTGGTTTTTAGAAGCTTTCCCTCAAGCATCCATAATTTGGAAAGGACAAAGCCATAGCTTGGAAGGACAAATTAAGTACAATACAGTGTCCATATTATCAGTTGGTTTATTTTGTTTGAAGTTCTCTATTTTTATTACAATTTGAGTTTTCATTTCCTTTTATTGCCTCTGTTATAACTAAGAACTTCCAAGATTTTCTTAAATAAATGGACATCTTTTTTGGTTTTTGATTTTTATTAATATCTTTATTTAAACGCCTTGATTATAAGTATGATTGTAGTTGGATTTCAGTCATGTAAAGAACACCCCCCTTCACCAGTGGAACATTCCCACCACCAATGTCCCAAATTTCCCTCCTCCCCACCCTATCCCCGCTCTTTCTATTTTTTTTTTAATTCTGTTGTAAACTGAGCATGAATAAGTTGATTCTTTCCTTAGAATCAAGGGATTTTTTTTCTTTTTCCTGGGCCTCCTTGGGATCTCTGGGTCTCTAAGCTATTCTCCATGTAGTGTGTGGACTCAATGTTTCAGTGTTCAGCCCTACAATTCAGCGCTGAGGGAACCAGGCTACACCCAGGAGTGCTCATATGAAGTATGCAGGATTGAACTATGAGATTTGTATGTGCAAGATATGTGCTCCAGCCCTTTGAGCTATTTCTTGAGCTCTCGAAAGAAGGCTTACTCACTAAATTTCTGTCCCGTATGTAAACATCTGGCAGTATAGTCTTCAAAGAATGTTAAAAGTCTCAGATAAACATAACATGAAGTGTCTGTGCTTTCCAATTAGAATAGCTTAGGCAGTTCTAAACATGTTCTTTCTTTCATATTTTCACTTTTTACTCAACTTGATTATTTTTTTTCTGGCAGTGTTAAGGGGATTATGCAGTCCCAGAGGGTTCACACAAGCATATATTCTAGCCCTTTTTGTCATCTCTTCGGTGTTTAACTTCATATTTCGAACATATGAGTAGGTTATAACATAGTCCTCACAGATATCATATAAGTTGTATGTTTAATTTCATATTTGGAACATATATACAGGTTATAACAAAGTTCTCACAGTTACATTGGTGCTAATTAGTATATATTATGGTATAATTTACCTAACTATTCTCTTAGAACACTTAGGTTATTACTGATTTTTTTCTGTAGTTTAAGTTGGTGGTTTCAACACCAAGTCTGCAGGCTGGTGGGGATCTAAAAACATTGCCTGCTGTTCCAAAGAGATAGTACAGAGGTTAAGGTACCTGTCTGACACATGACTAATCTGAGTTTGATCTCTGGTGCCTAAGCACTGCCAGAAATAAGCACAGCCAGGTGTGGCACATATCCATTCCCCCAATTTTTCCTGCTAGTTTTCAGAAAAGTTATTGCCCTTATCACATGGCATGCAATATTGTAACACATGGTATGCAAAATTTAACTCATGGTATGCAGACTTAATACATAGTATGCAGGTACTATTATTGTTATACAACTATTTATATAATAACACCACTTTTTCTGATTATGTGGCCTATGAAATATTTCTCCAATTTTTTACCTGTCCACAGGTATAAATGTTTACCACTATTATCTAGGAAAGGGTAGGAGAAAAAAGCGTTCATGTGAGAGTTTCATAAAATTAAATTCATTTTAATGGAGAGATAGCATGGAGGTAGATTTGCCTTGCATGCAGAAGGACAGTGGTTTGAATCTCGGCATTCCATATGGTCCTCCAAGCTTGCCAGGAGCGATTTCTGAGCATAGAGCCAGGAGCGTAGAACCCCTGAGTACTGTCGGGTGTGAGCCAAAAAAAACAAAAACAAAAACAAAATAAATAAATTAAATTAAATTCACCCATTTTAATGGTTCAGTGTGATTAACTTTTAGTAACAATATTCCATTGCATAACCACCATGACAATATAAATATAAGCATTTCTCACCCTTTAAAATGTTTTTGCTGCCCCTTTGTATCTGATACCTTTTCAACCTTGTGCCACGACAACTTTCTATTAACTTAGACAAATGTTGCATGTTCATGAATTTATATGCAAAGTACAATGTTCTACATATTGCTTTTGTGGTATACATCCTTTCCTCGACATAATCCAAGTTGATGGTGGTATTAGTAGCTCATTTCTTCTATTGTCATTTCCTTCTCTTGTCAAGTCAGTCGCATTAGCTAGATAAACCATAAGATCTTTATTCATTCATTAGTTGAATGACACTTGGGTAAGTTCCAGTTTTTAAATAATATGAATAATCTCCTATGGTTTTCCTATGAGCATAATTATTGGCCCAAATGGTAAGTTTACACTTGATGCTATAAGTTATCGCCATAGCACTTTTTAAAATGACTGTGCCATCTTGCATTTTCACCCATAATTTCACTAACAGTTCTAGTAGTTTCCATAACTTCATGAAAGCTTGGAATTGTCAGTCTTACACTTTAATCATTTTAGTAAATTTTTGGTATAGTCTTTCTTTCTTTCTTTCTTTCTTTCTTTCTTCTTTCTTTCTTTCTTTCTTTCTTTCTTTTCTTTTTTTGTTTTTGGTTTTTTGGTCACACTCAGTGGCTCTCAGGGGTTACTCCTGGCTCTGTGCTCATAAATCGCTCCTGGAAGGCACAGGAAACCATATGGGATGTAGGATTCCAATCACAGTCCGTCCTGGGTCAGCTGCATGCAAGGCAAACCGCCCTACTGTTGTGCTATCTCTTCAGTCCCATCTTTGTTTTATTTTTATGGTCTTACTGACTAGTGGTTTTGAGCATCTTTCGATATGTATATTGACTATTTTTACATTTTATATTGTAAAAGAATCTGTTCACTCCCTTTGCCCATTAAAATTGAGTTGTTTTATTCTTTTAGAGTTAAATTCTATAGAGATTCTAGGTGTCAGCAACCTTATGCTTCATGGTGCAGTACACTTCCAATACATGTAGATGCCTGCTTTTTGTTCTATATCCAGAATCAATTATTATTTCCTGTACTTGTATGGTAGACAGGCTGGGAATTAGTCCTATAGCATCTTAGTCTCCTAATATAGAAGTAAAATAAAAAAGGTTTTAAGGAATAAGACTGGAATTTTTTTTATCATCAACAACACTTTCATTATATTGCTAGAAATTGGTTATTTAACAGTCTTAATTCTCAGAAGCCTGAGAAATCTGACTCATGTGAATAACTGTTAATTAAATATAAAATATAGGGTGGGGGGGTTTTCTTGGCATGGCCTAGAGCCTCTACCAGAGGTCTTCAAACTAAGGCCCGTGGGCCACATATTGTATTTATTCCCATTTTGTTTCTTCACTTCTAAATAAGATATATGCAGTGTGCATAGAAATTTGTTCATAATTTTTGTTTTTACTATAATCTGGCCCTACAACAGTCTGAAATACAGTGAACTGGTCCCCTGTTTAAAAAGTTTGAGGACCCCTGCACCATTCAGCTGCTGGATCTAAGGTTGCAGGATAATGGCAGAGAAAAGATTTCGCAGTTAGTTGAAGTTTCAAGAGTCAACCAGTTTATTCCATGACCCTAACTGCCATATGCATTTATCCACATGGCTTCTATGCCGAGCTTTTTTAAGCAGCCTCTTTCAGCTGCCCTCCATCCCTCCTTGCTGTGTCTGCTCTGTCTCTCCCCTTTCCCCAGGCAACACCTTAATAACCAACCAAAGACCCTTCCTTCCTAGCTGTGGTTGGTTCTGACCATCCAGGTATTAGTAGGTACATGGAATTCAGGAAGAAGTAACACTACTATCCACAGGGTAATATGCTCAGAAACTCAGTTAATGATGTTAGTCTATTTGTTGTGGTGACTTGGAAGTATCAAGTGACATCAGAAGTTCTGGTCCAGAAACAAAGGCAGACTATTTCTAGATCTGTTCCATTAAAAATAATTAGGTGGTAACTATCATATTCCAGACAGTAGCCTATAAAAATGTTTAATGTTTACTGAGCACTCACTATGTCCAGGAACAAATGGATTCTGTGAAAGCTTTGTGATGGTTGAATGGCTGTCACTTCCCTGGGGGTAGCCCTGGGAAGACTTTTCACATCTTTCCTTGCTGTGACTGCAGTACAGCATGTTGAATGCTGCCCCATAAAATTGGCAGACCCAGTAGAGTTGTGAGAAATGAGGCTGCCTGCCAAGATCTGCCATACCCCTGAAGGAAAGGTTCATTGGAGAAATAGAGTTTATTGTCATCCCCTCCAAATTTCAACAAGCCAATTTTTCCACTCTTTTGGAATAACTATTCATGAGCTTCTGTTGCCCCTCAGGGATATTGGGTAAGATTCTAATTTGCATCCTGTTCACTTGCTTTCTGCACCAAACTCATCTCTGCAACAACATTCCATTCTGGTTCACAGAGTTCTTTCTGATCTTTCAAAGTTAATTTTTGCCCTCCCTACAAGGTCTTGTTGGATATATTCGAAATAAGCCCTTGTTTATTCAATTGAATGGAAACTACTGCTTATATTATAATATCTACCTGAAGTTTCTTGACACAAAATATAAAATATATTAAAATAAAATTCTAGTACTAGCTAGCCCAACTATTCACAAATAACATATCGAAATGTTTTTGACTCAGCCCATTCAGTGAATCAGTGGGATAAACTGTGTTAGTGCTACTTTATTTGTTCATTAGCTTAAGATATTAGCATTGAACTGGTCCAAAGACATCCAGTACCCAACTACAATTATGTTTGTAATCACGGTATTTAAATAAAGAAACTACTAAAAATAAAGTTGACATGTATGAGGCAAGTAGAAGAAAATAAGTTATACTTACCATTCAAGGATACTTGAAAATAAGTGTAATGATTAAAAAACAAAAAACAAAGACATCCAGTAGATATGATCACTTAGAAGAGTAAAAGAAAATGGCAATACAAATAGCTTTAAAGCAGGGGTCCTCAAACTTTTTAAACAGGGGGCCAGTTCACTGTCCCTCAGACCATTGGAGGGTCTGACTCTAGTAAAAACAAAACTTATCAACGAATTCTTATGCACACTGCATAGATCTTATTTTGCAATGAAGAAACAAAACAGATACAAATACAATATATGGCGGGCCATAGTTTGAGGACCACTGCTAAAGGCTATTACAATGTTATTGAAGCTGTCAACATCCTCACCTAAAAATTTCTCAAATATTCCTGATAACATTCATGTCATGTACTGTGTGTGCATTCAAATACAGGAATACGCGCGCGTGAACACACACACACACACACACACACACACACACACACACACACACACACACTACATATGCCTGGTCCTAATCACTACTCTTCTGTGATTTCCTATTTCTTTTTTTAAAAATAATAGACTGGTTGCATGCTCTTCCGGACCTGTCAATATCTATTCCTTTACGTTCTGCCTCATTTCTATTCAGTTTACATCCGTTGTACCCGACGTACTCGAAGTTTCCCAGAAGTGTCACTGTTTCTCATGCACTTGGTACTTTTAGCCATATTATTCCTTCCGCAAAAAATGTGATTTACTTAAGAGTTTTTGGTCTTTCTGTATTCAGTTCAGTATTATGGTTTTGGAAATGTCTTTCTCCCAGCTCTACTGTCCAACCAGCCATTCTGTTTCTTACAAAACATGCGGCCAGCCACCCAGGTTGGATCCCTAACACCACATGGTTCATCTAGGCCCCAACATTATCAGGGAAGTTCAGGTAATCCCAGCCCAGAAAAGTAACAGCTGGCCTCAGCTATGCTATTTACTTAATCCATCTGAGCACTAAACCAAATGAGTCAGCCAAGAATTACAGAAAGTGGCCCAGCCCCCAGGGCACCATTTGGAAGGCACTCACTCATTCCTCCAAATGGTTACAAGGAAACAAGCTCAGCAAAAATATATAAAATAATTTAAAAATAAATGAATGATAATATATAAAAACATGTCTTTTTGAAAAGCATATATGTACATATATATTCTATGACCAAAACAATAGGTATTTCTGTTTATCATCACTGAGCAATGAAATAAGCAATGTGATTTAGGACATGTGTTGAGTTTTTGTTTTGTTTTGTTTTGTTTTGGGGCCACACCCAGCAGCTCTCAGGGATTATTCCCAGTTCTGTGCTCAGAAATCGCTCCTGGCAGCTTGGGGGGACCATATGGGATGATGGAGATTGAATCTAGTTGGTCCTGAGTAGGCTGCATACAAAGCAAACACTTTATCTGCTAGGCTATTGCTTCAGCCCAGGACATGTATTTTTATTCATTTTTATGTATTTCTTATTTTTTAAAGAATATTTTCACAACTGTTGCTATTTTATTTTTTAGCGGAAGATAATGAGGTATATAGAGAAGTGATCTATATATGGTTTGTCATCTAGCGATTGTAGTGCCAAGCTGAAATGTGAACTCTTTATATCATTATATATCTTTATATCATATATTTATATTATATCTTTATATCATGGAGCTTCTGAGACAAAATCTGATTACTGGGATGCCAATTTATAATTTATCTGCCAATCCATATATATCTATATAAATTAATATATATAATTTATCTCCTAAAAATCTCTACCTCTAGAAATACAGAAAAGTAATCATTGTCTTCATATATTATAGATTATCTAATAACTGGTTGTTGAAATAGCTTGATCAAATTGGTTATGAATATGAATGTTATCATGGAATGGATTCTAGGAAGCATACATGGGTCTCATTGGTGGTGGAGTGGCACTGGGACTTTTGTGGTGAGAGTGGTGACAATTATACATATATGAAATTTTATAATATTGCAACACAATAAAGACATTAATATTAAAAATAATCAAAAATGTGCCATTTGCTTCTTGCTTGTTTTGATGAGAAATCCCTCCTCATTCTAATTTTTGTTCCTTCATGTATAACCTTATTCTTTTTTATTTACTTCTATATGTTTTGACATTATCCTTTGGCTACATTTTTTAATAATTTTTATTTTGACCACAGTGGATTACAAATCTCTCGCAGTAATATTTTAGGTACATAGTGACATTGAATAGCCTCTAGAAGGACTCCTCTCATTTTTGTTTGTTTTTTTGTTTTGTTTTTCTTGCTTGTTTGATTTTTGCCCCCCCCCTTTTTTTTTTCTTTTTTCTTTCCTTCTAACAGAACCACATAACTTGAACCATTTTGTTCCGCCTCACAAATTAAGGGGGAAATAATGGAGGGTTCCAAAGACCAAATAGATGTATAAACATTAAGTAGAAATAAAAAATGATCAGACTTAAACACCAAATCCAGAGCCAACGACAATAGAATTGATACCCAATCTACAACAAGCTAGACACAGAGGGGACCACTAATACTTTTGCCCGGGGATGCTGAGAGGGGGATATGAGATGCATGCTGGGAACAGGGGTGGAGGGAGGACAACACTGGTCCCTTTTCTTGGTTGGGGCCTGGTTTGGGGGTCATACCCAGAAGTGTTCAGGGTTTACTCCTGGCTCTATCTATGCTCAGGGATCACACAAGTTGGCCGTGCTTAAGGGACCATGAGGTGTCAGAGAGCAATCACAGGCCAGCTGTATGCAAGGTAAGTAAGTGCCCTACCCAATATACTATTGCTTGGGCTGACTGTTGTTTTTGTTCTTTCATTTCACATTTTCTTTCACTTTAATTATATTTTGAGTTTGGGATTCCTTGATATTCTGAATCTGTTGATTTATGGGATTCATCAAACTTGGGAAAAATTGACTATTAAAGATTTTTCTTCTTTCCATTCCCCCTCTTTTCTTTGAATTCAATGTATATTGGGTCATTTGTCTTTTCTTAGAAACTTATTTATTTTTCCCATGGTATTCTGCATATTTAATTTTAGGTAGCTTATATTGATGTTTCTGAATTATCCAGAATTTTCTACCACGTTTTTTAATCTACCTCTGTTCAGTGAACCCCCATACTTAGTATAGTTTCCCTATCTAGAAATTTGAGTGGGGGTCTCTCTCTCTCTTTCTCCCTATCTAGAAATTTGAGTGGGGGTCTCTCTCTCTCTCTCACTCTCGCTCTTTTTTTTTTGTATGTTTGTTTGATGTGGGACCAAACCCCAGATGTGCTCTCCTGGCTCTGTGTTGGGAGTCACTTATGTCAGTGCTTGGAGGATCATTTGATACTGGGAATCAAACTAAGGCCTCATACATGCAAAGCATGTGCCTAATTCATTGTCTTCAATAGCTACTGGGTGTGAAAGAGTAACATGTTCAACTCTTCATTAAGTATCCTAAATATATGGAACAGAGTGATCCTAATTATTTTTTATCCTTACCAATTTTTCTATCATGTTTTTCCAATTCTGGGTGGGTTTCTATTGGATGATTTTTCTCTATCTTATGCATAAAAGGAATGACTGTTTAAAGAAGAAATGGTTTAAAATTTACTGATTTGATTTAAAATATACATCTCTAAAGTAATAAAATGTAAGATCTTAATCTCACCTGTGCTTATTAATTGAAACTATCGCATGTTGTCTAAGCAGAAAAGTAAATCAACTTGGTTTTACAATATTTTAGACTAATATTTACACAGAATGAAATCTCTTGAGCTATATTACCCAGAAACATAATTGTGGAACTTTTAAATTCAGTAAACTTGCTTGAAAGAGAAAAATTAAACCACAGAATAGAACTCAATGACTTGAAATCTTAGAACTATGCAATAAAATAGTGTAAAGAAATGTATAATGAATAGATTTTTTTTGTTGTTGTGAGATAATAAAGAATTCTGTCTTAAAGTAAAATAGAATGGAATGAAGGACAGGTATAGGATAGAATGTAGATGTAAAAGAAGGTGTAAAATGTCTACAAGAAATAAAATGTAATAAAAGAAATTTTGCAGTCAAACTTGCTTAATCTATCAAGTGTGAGTAAAGGATTTTATATTGGGTGAATACATATATACATATATTTGAATAAAATTAGATGTTAATTTTTTCTCAGTAAATAAAGTACAAAAGTATTTCTAAGACTATGCATGATCAGACATTGTTTTTAGTTCTTTTCTTTTCCTTCATTTGCTTCGCTTTGTTAAAATCTCTTTTCTTGACATTTCCTCTCATGTATATACCAAATTTTTAAAATCACAAAAACAGGGGCTGAAGCGGTGGTGAAGCAGTAAGATGTTAGCCTTGCATACATCTGTCTGACCTAGGACTGACTGCAGTTCAATCCCCCGGCGTCCCATATGGTCCCCCAAGCCAGGAGCAATTTCTGAGCGCATAGCCAGGAGTAACTGCTGAGCATCACAGGGTGTGCCCTCCCCCAAGTGTTTTTAAAAATCACAAAAACAGTTCTATGAAAGAAAATTGAATACAGTTTTGCTTTTGAACTTACATGTTAAGGCCCTCACTCTGTAAATCAAGACAAACTGTTATAGCAATTTGATAATTGAAGAATGTCAACTCACATAATTCATCAGTGGTAAGAAAAAATTATATGTTTACATGATTATTTGTAAAAAAAAAAAGCCTTCAAAAATCAAAATTTCCTTAGTATGCAAACTTAGTAATTTAGGAAAAAATAATCCTTTTCAATGCGATAAAAAAGCAACTATAAAAAAACATTAGCTAGTATCATAAATTATTATCAAATGAAATAGTTTAAGAAAAAAGAAAAAAGGGCACCAAGATAGAATTAAAAGGATCAACATTAATAAGTGTTACAAAAACTATACACAAAATAACTAGTACAAATAAGCAATTCAACAAGGTATGGGGCCCAAAGGTCAAAATATCAATGCTTTTGTTGTTTACTATTCTAAAACTATTTAAAACTGTACTATTCTAAAACGAGTTTTTTACTATTTAAAACATGATACACATTATATATAGTAAATGTTATATATAACATATCAAGCACATCTGTTTATGTGTATACATTTGTCCGTTTGTTTACAGAAATACCTCTATCCCATTTACACATATATTGTCTATTTATGTATCTAGAAAATATTTCTTTTAGCTTATATGAGACAAATGTTTTTCTTATCACATGAGCTACATTTCCTCCTCTTGCAACCTGCAACTTTTTGGAATTCTAAACATAGGGAATTTTATTTTGCTTCATGCTAGCTACTATTGTTTTCCCATAGAAATATATTCTAAAATTCTCCTGGGACCGGGTTAATAGGCAAATGTTTAATCCTTTCAGCTATTTTACTTTAGCTTTGTCATGCAAGGCAGCACTTCATCTAGGCCTAAAAGATAAACCTAAATTGAGGTCAGGGGGCATATTCTTTGAATGATTAGAACTTGAATTCATTCTGTCTCTTTCCCATGAAAAGGATCAAAGGACAGTGTTAGCATTTAACTCTGCTCTCAAATCTCACCTGTGCCTCTTTCCTTCAGAGAAACCTTTCTCTCCTTGAGAAGTTGTAGGTTCTTTTCCTAAAGAGTTTCAACAATTCTGTATAACATTTGACCTCAGTTGTGGCTATTGTCTTATTTGTGTGATGAGTTGGTTAAGACTTGCCAGGTCCTCTAGAGCAAGGACTCTGTTACTCAAAGATAGTTTGTGGAAGAATGAATGAGGAACCTGCTCCTTCCCTTTTCTCTCCGCCATCTTAGTGACTAGATCAGGATTGCCCTGTGATTCAGGGTCATCTCCCTTAAATTATTCTGTCAGATTGTACCTGTAGTGCCAAACTCCAACAGCTCTGACTCTGGCCCTTTGAACACAGCATATTGGCAACGTATTTCCTTCATTTTTGCTTTCACTCATTCTTTGTCTCAGGCAATCCTAGTAATTTAATCACTCCCGGAAGTAGATAGTGGAGGAAGAGGTTGGAAATAGGGTAGCGGGGAGAGTTTTCTGGTCCTGTTTGTCAATACTTCCATTCATCATTCCTCACTTCTTCACTCCCTCTATCCTTCTCTCCATCTCTCCATTTATCCATTTCTCCCTCCTTTTCTCCATCCACCCATCCATCCATTTGACCATCTATCCATCCAGGCATCCATCCATCCATCCATTCATCTAGGCATCCACCCATCCTTTCATCAACCCATCCTTCCATCCATCCATCTATTCTTCCATCCATCCTTCCATCCATCCATCTATCTATCCATCCATCCATCATCCCATCTATCCATTGAGCCAACCAGCCCACCCCCATTTTAATTTTAGTCTTAACTGGGACTTTCCAGTCTTTTGTTTGATTTAATCCAAACACCCTAGTTTCTTTGAGGAGTAGGGAAGTTCATTACTGTCCCAATGCCCTTCCTAAATTCTAAAACTACTTTGCTTTTCTGTTTCTTAAACACCTTGTTTTATATGAAACCTGGTTCCTTTCATTTTTAGTATTCAGGCATACCTATTTTCTTTTTCTTTTTGGTTTTTGGGTCCCATCTGGCTGTGCTGAGGGCTTACTCCTAGCTTTGCACTGCAAAATTATTCCTTGTAATACTGTAGGGAACCATATGTGGTACTAAAGATTAAACCCAAATTAGTCACATATAAGGCAAATGTTCTATCCACTCCACTCTATCTTACAACCCCAAACATATGTTTTCTAATAGCTACTTTCTACAAATTATCACAAATTTGTTAATCTAAAATAACACAGCACAGGTAGTGTGATAGTACAGCCAGTGGCTTGCCTTGCATGTGACTGACCCAAGTTGCATCCCTGTCATCCTATATAGTCCCAGAGTCCAATAGGAGTGATCTCTGAGTGCAGAGCCAGGAGTAAAGTCTGAGCACAGATGAATGTGGCCCTGAAACCAATAATAATAATAACAATGATAGTAAAAATAACACGATTATGATCGTAAGAATTATAGAGTTCAAAAGTCTGAAGTCAGTTCACTGGGTTAAAAACAAACATGGCAGTTTCCATCTGGAAGCCCTAGAGGGAATCTTTTTGCCTTGCTCCTCCCAGTCTCCAGAAGTCACTTAACTTGTGGCTCCTTCCTTTCTTATTAAGGCTCAGCACTTTCATCTCTGCTTCCACCACTGTAAAACAAATCCCCATGGTTTGTGAGATTAATCCCCACACACTGTATCTCCACCACCAGGTGGATGGGTCTGTTGCAGCTGGCCTTGGGAAATTAATAAACCAAGCCAGTGAGGAGAGTCGTGGAGTTAGTGACTTCTTCCTCCTGGTGTCTCTGAGTGCGACAAGCCAAACTGCTTTTTCTTTATTCTCTCAGAACAAAATCTACCAGAGCTGAGCAGAATAGAGTGATCCAGGTGGGCTTTTACATAGCAAAGGAAATGTTTAAAGTCAAGAGGAAGATGTGGGAACACCTTTGTTTTGGGTTACTGACTGGGTGCCGTCGTCCACACCACCATATGGCTTTTTCCCTCATCCTAACTCCGAATGCATTCTCATTTTGATGAACTCTAAATTTATCTGTCCACCCAGATAATCTACAATAATCCTCCTATGTAAAACTTCATGACCTAATAACATCTGTAAGTTCCATTTTTCCTTACAAGGTAACATAATAAAAGGTTCTGAGCATCTGTCTGAGATTTTTATCCTGTTTACTACAACTAAGGATCAGTCATACCAGTAAATACTAATATCTTGACTTCTCAGACAATATAGAATCCCTAAATTTCCCCTGCTGACATTGTTCAAGCATTTAAGATTTCTGTGTTGCTGTTTCTAAATTGTAGATAGTTTTTTAAATTTATTTATTTATTTTTGGGTTTGGGACCGCACTCAGCAGCGCTCAGGGGTTACTCCTGGCTCTGTGCTCAGAAATCATTCCTGGCAGGCTCAGGGGACCATATGGGATGCTGGGAATCAAACCCGTGTCCATGCGGGGTTGGCCACATGCAAGGCCAATACCCTACTGCCATGCTATCTCTACAGCCCCAGTAGATAGTATTTTAAAGATGGAAGAAACTTCACTCCAATTTTGACAGCCAAATGAACAATATAATTAGACATTGAACCAGCTGTTTAAAGAAATGCTGTAATACAATGTTTATGATTTATTGTTGTGTAGCTTTCAGTAAATTGATTTTAATTTTCTAAATTGTAAAGTTGAGAAACCAGAGAGACATGTGTTTTCCCTGCATGTAGCTCGACCTTGTTTCAATCTTGAGCATCACATACAATCCCCAGAGTACCACAAGAAGTGATCTAAGAGCACAGAGCTAGGAGTAACTCACCCCCAGAATATTGCTATATACAGCTCAATTTCTTCACCTTCTCTCCTCAGAAACTCTGAAACTGTAAAGTTGGGGAAATTTTTTAAATATATCTCAGATTTATTATTTGTAAAGTAAGGATAATAATGTAACCAACCCCTCTGGTAGTTGTGGTATTTCCTGAGTAATTAGTTAGTTAGAACCTCAAAATAAACATTAAATATATTGATTTTTATCACAACTACTTTACATTTTGCTGCACATTTTTACAAACACATGTAATATATAGGGCTCTAACAAGAGATGTCTAAAATCCTATGAACCCCATGAATAGAGTTGAGGAGCATGAATTCCCCCCCTACCCCTGCCCCCAGTTGTTTGCACATTGTGAAGAAAAGAACTTTGTGGTTCTTTCCAGATCTTTCAGTGACTTAAATAGGTTTTGCAATGAAGGAGCTGAAGATGAGGAGAAGAGAGTTTGAGATCTCACATAAATACTATCTGATTACACTGAGGGAATGGAACTTCTAGAACCACAAAGACTGACTTCATCATAAGTCCCACCCCTGGAAATGTGCAGATACTGAGATATCTAGATACAGAGGTCTTATTTCATCTCCCAGGACGAAGCAGAAGTCTTCCAAACACCACAAAAGCACCACTGGGAGAGTAAATGAGCCTGAACAGAGTCTATAGTTAATCCCATGACAATATACTCCAAGGACGGAGAAACCCCATATCTCTTAGGCCAAGTGAGTTTCTTTTCGAATGACCCCAATATTTACTGTGCTAGGGCAGGAGGGAAAAAAAAGCAAAAAGCACAAGACATTGTTTATTTTTTATATATTATTTTTACCTTCATTTATTATTATTATTATTTATTATTATTATTTACCTATCTATTTTTGGTTGATTTCTTTGTTTGGGTGTGGTTATTGAAGCTGTTGCCCCCATTTATACTTATTTTTTTCTCTTCTTTTCTTTTCTTTTTTATGTGCTCTGCCATGTTTCTTATCTCAAGACCAGTGGTGGTTTTTTTTGTTTTGTTTTGTTTTGTTTTGTGGTGCTTATCACTATTGTTGGAGTCCTCACTGGATATTTGGCACTTCTTTTTGTACTGGTGGAGTGTTTCACCTTCTTTTTCTCCTTCATCTCTCAAACCGATGATGAGAGCCTTTTCAGCGTATTAGACTTTTACCCCAGTTTATTACTTTTCTCTTCTTCAAACAAAACCATGTGATTTGAACTAGCTAGTCCTGCCTCCCAGTTAGAGGGGGAAATAAGGGAGGAACCAGGACCAAACAGGTGCAAGACTAATAAGTAGTAGGCTAGGTACAGAGGGGACCACATATTCTAGCAGCCCTGGAGGTGAGGGAAGAGGATATAGGAGGTAGGACAAAAATGGAGGTGTAGGGAGGACAAATTGGTGATGGGAATCCCCCCTGATTTTATGTAAATATGTACCTAAAATATTATTGTCAACAATATGTAAGCCTCTATGATCAAAATAAAAATTATATTAAAAATACTGTCTGATTATACCCAACTCCAAACAAAAGCTCACAGTTTCTTCTTGGACAATATGTTTTAAGATGTGACTTGGCCAGCTCCTAGTGTTGATGAAGTTTCAGAGATTTGCAGTAGCCATTGAATTGGAAAACACCAGAGTACAAAACCTAATGCTCCCATGTTCATGAATAACTGCATTTTCAGTTGAGTGACCACAGTCCTTGACCCATGTTGTTCACTGTTCAAAATTGAGCCTTTTACTTTCGAATTGTTCTTTCTTTGCCACAAGGCTTCCAGACAACTGGTTCCAGGAAGAGACACAGACTAATCCAGTGGCTTTGGGAATGTAAAAGATTGCTCAGAAGAATGGAAAGAAAGGGAGTTGGACAGTGAGAAGAGATATCTTTATGCAGATGACAATAATATCTGATGAGTTCTTTCTTCATAGCATCAAAGTATACATCACTACTGATTTTAACGTTCCTGACTAATTTACATTGCACTGCCTTTCTCTTCCATTTCAGGTACTTCGCTCAATATAAGCCGTGATTCACTCTGAACTATCTGTTGTTGATTTTTAACAGCAAAACATTATTACAATAAAATGTCCAAGGTGTTTTATTGTAAAAGAGACTGAAGTAAAGTGCCATAGAGTCAGGTGAGAGGTGGGACGGTAGGGAAATTATGGACATTGGTGGTAGGAAATGTACTCTAGTGAAGGGATGGATATTAGAACATTGTATGACTGAGAATTTTTAACCTTGTATCTCAAAAAAATTTTTTCTTTGTTTTTTTTTTCAGGCCACACTTGTTTGATGCTCAGGGGTTACTCCTGGCTAAGTGCTCAGAAATTGCCCCTGGCTTGGGGGGACCATATGTGACGCCGGGGGATCGAACTTTGGTCCTTCCTTGGCTAGTGCTTGCAAGGCAGACACCTTACCGCTAGTGCCACTTCGTCGGTCCCACATCTCATAAAAATTTAATTAAAATGTTTTTATTGGGGTCGGAGCAGTGACACAGAGTTAGGGCAATGGCCTTGCAGGCAGCTGACCTAGGATGGACCACAGTTTGATCCCCTGGTGTCCCATAAGGTCCTCCAAGCCAGAAGCAATTTCTGAGTGCAAAGCCAGGAGGAGTAACCCCTGAGCATAACCAGGTGTGGCCCCAAACCAAAATAATAATAATAATAAACAATAAAGTACTTTTATTGAGATTCTTTGGTTTGCAATTGCATTAATAATGATTGTCCAGTGACATAATCTCATTGCTATACTTATCATCAGTGAGGACTATCTTTTTGAATATGCAAACCATTTTTTATTAATATAGTCTTGCTCTCCCCCCAGTAATTTAATTGATTATTTTACAAGCCTCTTCCCCAATGTTTCTTCTGTTAAGGTTCACTTGTGTTTAAGTCATCTGGTGGTTCCCACTACTTCTTTTTCTGACATGCAAATCTCAGAATGAACAAGTTGTTTTTTCAGGTTGCTGACTTCATCCCTTATTCATGGATTCTTAACTTTCATTGTCAGTTGCCTTTTGAAATGTTAAGTGTTTTTGACTAAGTAGCTTCCCATGCTGACTAAAGGACTATCTACTCTGTGCATCACTCTTAGCACAGTATCCTTGCCAACACACCATAAAGAGACAAATAATGATTCTGTAAAATAGAACTGTATGTGTGCATTAATATGGAGTAATCATTACAAAAATTAGATAATGCTTATACTGCCTTATAATAAATATTTTGTGTTCAGTCCTATTTAGAATAATAAAATTTAGATTATGTAGAATGCTCAATGATTGGTACTCTTAAGTGTGATCTCCAATTATCATTCTTTCTTTGGGTTTAGGGGCTCTAAATTTCCCTTTCAGGGGCCTGTCTTTTCTTCTTTTATTTTTAAAAAATGAATATATTTTAGAGGACACATCTGGCATACTCCTGGCTCTATAATCAGGGATCACTCCTCAGAGAGCTTAGGAGAATATTTGCGATGGAGTAGATCAAATTAGAGTTCACCACAAGCAAGGCAAGCGCCTAACTTCTGTGTTATGTCCCTTGTCTACTGGACACATTTTATTTTTTGCTCTAAATTTTCCTCAGATGAAGTGAATTCTCAGGACTGAGAAATCAGCAGATACTGTCCACTGGCCATAGCAGTCAGTATGAGTCTAACAAATGAACCAAGTGGACCTACTGAGGGGCTCAGCTGTAGAAATTAAAAAAAGAGTGCAATCTTCTTGGATTACCCAACTGTTAGAATATACAGCCACATCTTGTTTACTTCACCAATTGCTGACATTCTTGCCACATGTTGCTTCTCTGGCAATAAAAAGAAATCCTGAAGAAAAGGGGAGAGAAATACACAGAAAGTCAGGGATAACCAAAGAGCTTATTTCTGTTCCTGTTGATTGTTTTAGACCTTGAATATTCTCTTCTTTTTTTCTAAGCCAGGTTAGGTTACAGTTATATCATTTGCATCAGCAAGAGTTCAATTGATTCACAGCGCTGAGTGGTCTGGCCTTTAATAATTCATCCACTTAGGCAGTGTCTATTCCTCTTTGCTTTCTACAAGAGTGCTTTGATACAGCTATTGGAAGGAAAAGCCATAGTCTTTCCTACCTGAACAACTTTGTTTCTGCCTCTATTCTCTTCTCCAAAGGTTCTTCCAAATATTCTCCCCCAAGTTCTTCCTTCATTTTTCAGATTTTAGTGTCAAAACTGCCTTTGCAGATTTCTCTGATTGTGCGTTCTTGAATGACCACTCACAATTCAGTTCCTGAGGGCAGGAACATTATGGGACTTACTCAGCAGCAGCATTCCAGTGGTTGGTCTTGGAGGAGGAATGCATTTTGTGCTATCTAAATATTTGAGGGCAAGTTCCTTGAATGTGCCAGCTTCATTCTACTTTTCCCTCTGCCTAAAACTTTGTTTCCTTAGTTCTCTACCAAACTGCTCCTTCTTCCTTCAATCTATTAGAAATGGCTTCCTTCATCAGTTAGCCAAATAGGCAATCCCTTGTCTTAGTTTCTCTATTATGTCTCTCAGTTTAATATTCTTTATTATACTAAAGCATGCCCTTTGTTTGTTTGTTTTTCTCAAGACAATAAAGCTTCCAAGAGAACAGAGATTGTTCATCTTGTTTAGAGCTTTATTCCCAAGGCCTGCAGTCAGGCCAGGCATATCACAAACTCTCATAAATAGATATTGATGATGAATGAGTGCATCCATGAATGAATGAAAAACAGAAATACAGATGTGCTCATTGGTTTGGGGTTTAGTGGGACTCTCCGGAATTACTCCTGGCATTGCCAAGGGAGCAAATTAGATGCTGAAGACTGAACTCATATGCACTGTACCTTTTCTGCTCTACTATATAGCTCCTGCTTCAGATCACACTCATTTGTATACATAATCTTTTAAAAATCTTCACATGTGGGGCCAGAGAGATAGCACACCAATAGGGCATTTGCCTTGCAAGCAGCCAACCTGGGTTCTATTCCTGGCATCCCATTTGGTCCTCCAATTTGCCAGGGGCGATTTCTGAGTGCAGAGCCAGGAGAGACCCCTGAGCACTGTTGGGTGTGGCCCAAAATCAATCAATCAATCAATCAAAAGTTTTAAAAAATTAAAAATCTTCACATCATCCTTAGGAAGTAGAGCAAACTATAGTCAACTATTTTAGTGAAGAAAACTGTTTTAGAAGGTGATTTTCCCAGTGTTCCTTTACTCTGGGAAGCTCTTCAAATCTAATTCAGTTCATTCTTTTGATGATAATCTATGTTTTAAAATCTCCTTTATTACCCTGTGAATTTGATCATATCTGGGATCCAAGTAGAAAAGTAGAATGTTTACTCCAGACCTCTTGAGCCATATCCTACATGGAACTGGACATGTCTAGCTCCTACAATCTCAGGTGCTCAGAGTAAGGCCTAAGTGAATAACAGACTTGCCTGTTCACCACAAACAGGAGAATAGACAAGGGAACTTACTGGTGGGTTTTCAACTTCCAAAGCAAAACCCACACTTTCACTTTCACTCTCAATATTTGGTAATTGTGAGCAACTTAATTTTACTTATCTTCCCATCTTTGGTCACCATCTTCTCAGTATGCCTCCCAGAAGCAATTCAAAGGTAACCTTGCAGATGACTTCCAATAGCCCCTTAATGTTCTGGATGGTTCTTTTTCCTATTCCCAAGGCACTCAGTGCATCTCTCTAGTTCTAGACTTCAAATACTTTTTCTTTCTTTCTAAGGGGAGACTCTGTGTCTTATGGCTAATGTCTTATCCTTAATGTTAAGCCACAGTATACTGCATGTTGTAGGTATTCAGTAATGCCCTTTGGGGATGCAGTCTCTTCAGACCTCTTCAATGTGGACTGTGCTGCAAGGAACTGTTGTCAGTATATAAAGTTATATTTGTGATCTTATGAGTATGGGTGAGAAAGCAGGCCTGAAATTGTTTTATATATAACATAGAAAGTACTTGGAGTTAACTTGAAGATAACGCTTAGAAATGGAATAGAGGAATATTTGTGACTTACTATGGTTAAGGTTATTCGATACATATTCTTTGCACACTCTTTTTTTAAATCCATAATGCATTATTTATTTATTATTTTAATAAAAAGCACATGTTTTTCGCGCTATTCACAATAGCCAGGCTCTGGAAACAACCAAGATGCCCTTCAACAGACGAATAGCTAAAGAAACTGTGGTACATATACACAATGGAATATTAGGCAGCCGTCAGGAGAGATGAAGTCATGAAATTTTCCTATACGTGGATGTACATGGAATCTATCATGCTCAGTGAAATAAGTCAGAAGGAGAGAGAGAGATGCAGAATAGTCTCACTCATCTATGGGTTTTAAGAAAAATAAAAGTCATTTTTGTAACAATCCTCAGAGACAATGAGAGGAGGGCTGGAACAGGAGCTCACTCCATGAAGCTCACCACAAAGAGTGGTGAGCACAGTTATAGAAATAACTACACCGAGAACTACCATAACCATGTGAATGAATGAGGGAACTGGAAAGCCTGTCTAGAGTACAGTTGGGGGTGGGGTGGGATGGAGGGAGATTTGGGACATTGGTGGTGGGAATGTTGCACTGGTGAAGAGGGGTGTTCTTTATATGACTGAAACCTTATCACAATCATTTATGTAATCAAGATATTCAAATAAAGAGAAAAAAATAAAAAAAAATTACCCTCTTTTTATCCTCTGGGCTCTTAAAAAAAAGCACATGTTTATATTTTAAAATACACCTCTTCCATCATATCTCATTATGTCACACTCTTTTTTTAAGAGTGTGATTATTTTATTAATAGCTTTTTAAGTGTCTCTCAGGATGTGGCTTTAATCTGCTGTGAAAGTAGGTGGTGCATAAAGAATAAGAAAAATAAATAAAGAAGGAAAAAAAGAGAGAGAAAGAAAGAAAGAAGAAAGGGAGAGAGAAAGAGAGAAGAAAGAAAGGAAGGAAGAGAGAAATAAAGAAAAGAAGAAAGGAAGGAAGGAAGAAAGAGAAAGAAAGAAAGAAAGAAAAAAGAAAGAAGAAAAGAAAAAGAGAAGAAAGAAATAAAAAATAACATCAGATATGAAAGTATCTCTGGGTTATGAGTTCAGACAGATACCCTTGAAGTTTGACTTTGGGAAAAGGAATATAGTGTCTTGCTTTAGAGAGAGTGAAGTGTCTAGATTATGCATTAAATGAAAAGAGGAGGGGCGGGGAGATGGCATGGAGGTAGGGCATTTGTCTTGCATGCATGAAGGATGTTGGTTCAAATCCCGGCATCCCAAATGGTCCCCTGAGCCTGCCAGGAGCAATTTCTGAGCACAGAGCCAGAAGTAGCCACTCCTAGACAGACTAAGTATTGTCTCTCCTCAGAACTCCCCATTCTACTGAATACCTCAGAGAAGAGAATTTGAATACTTAGGAGTACTAAAATGTGGGACTTAGTGTTTAAATCTTTAATACCTGAAATAACTGTATTATGAACAATTTGGTAAATCACAGCATTTATAAAAACATTTCTGGTGTCAGACATGAAATTATGCAAATAAAATAACAGATTAGACAGATGATCTTCCTCTATAGGAGAAATTGGTCAAAATTCTAAATTGTGCCTAAGAAATCAGTTATTTTAAATTTTCCCACGCTGGAGATAAAAGGTAATAAAATGTCATGTATGGACATTCTTTTGGCAATGAACTGTAAATCCAGTGTCAAAGATATTATTATTTATTTTTTGTACTTTCTTTTATTTTTATTGAGCAGTCATTGACCTACTGATCATTACACATTTAAGGTAAATAGTGTGATAACTTGGCCTACATACATGTGAAATGATTGCTATCATCATTTCTTGAGCACAGTTATTAAAATTTCTTTTTTAACACCATAATTATCAAGTTGTTCATACTACAGTTTTTTTTTCACAGATAAATTTGTTCGTGAGTTACAGTTATACAATGTACAACAACCTTCCACCAGTGACAGTTTTTTTTAATATATAAAATTTTTATTTAAGTGCCATGATTACGAGCATATTTGTAATTGGGTTTCAGTCATAAACAGAATATCCCCCTTCACTAGTGCAACATTCCCACCACCAATGACAGCTTCCCTCCTCGCCCACCCTTGTCTGTATTCAAGATAGGCATTCTACTTCTCTCATTCTTCAACATTGTCATGCCCGTTGTTAGTGTAGTTATTTCCCTAACAGTGTTCCCCACTCTTTGTGGTCAGCTTCAAATTGTGAGCCCCTCTTTCTGGCCCTTCCAGCCCTTATTTCTATTGTCTTTGTGTATTATTACAATAATGTCTTTCATTTTTCTTAAAACCCATAGATGAGTGAGACTATTCTATGTCTATCTCTCTCTCTGATTTATTTCACTCAGCATAATAGATTCCATGCACATCCATGTATAGGAAAATTTTATGACTTCATTTCTCCTGACAACTGCATAATATTCCATTTTATTATTATTTTTAAAAAGCACTTCTCCAGTACAGTAGTAGGACACTTGCCTTGCCCATGACTGCTCTGCCTAATTTAATCCCCAGCACTCCATATGATTCCCCAGGCGCTACCAAGTGTATTTCCAGAGTACAGAATCAGGAGTAACCCCTGAGCATAGGCAAATGTGCTCCCTCTCATGTACAAAGTACCTCTCATGGAGAAAAGCATGTGGGTAGTGGAGTGGGGACTGTATTGGTGAAGGGAAGTGGACACGGATGAAGGGAATGGTGTTGAAACATTCTATTTCTGAAACCCAGTCATGAATAACTTTGTAATTCACGGTGGTGAATTATGTTCTTAAAAAAAAAAACAGAAATTTGAACTTTCCAGGCTTTGTACTGTTGATTTTTTACAGAGCTGTGTGAAATAAGAATCTAGCACTTCAATTTTATGAATGTATTGGACAATGAATTGCATACAATTGTAAATAGGCTTGGACATGCCTATGAGACAGAATTCAGATTCATTTAGATTTGCTTTCTGATCCTAAAAAACCTTAAATAACATACAGAAATTTCTCAACATTTATACCAAATGGGAACAATGGAAGAACATGTGTTTGCTGGAGCTTAAAAGAAAGTAGTTTAAAAAAAAAAAAAGAAAGAAAGGAGTCAAGATCTGGAAAGATCTGGTTTCTTGGCCAATATATACATTAGCACATCTTTTTGTTTTTCTTTTTCCTAATCAAAGAAGATGTTGGAGGATGAAGAAAATAGGGAACTTGGATAAAACCTGGATATTCTAAATGCACCCTTTATGGCTTTTTAAAAAAATTTATAATTCTCTTGGGGCCGGAGAGATTGCATGGAGGTAGGGCTTTTGCCTTCCATGCAGAAGGATGGTGGTTCGAATCCAGGCATCCCATATGGCCCCCCAACCCTGCCAGGAGCGATTTCTGAGCATAGAGCCAAGAGTAATCCCTGAGTGCTGCTCGGTGTGACCCAAAAAAAACTAAAAAATAAATTTATGATTCTCATCCAATCATTCATTTGGAACTAAGTTTTACTAACATTGGAAAACATATGCATTTTATCCTTTAACATGTGGCAAATGAACTGTTGTTTTTCTGTGTTTTTATTTTTGTTTGTTTGTTTGGTATTTCAGGAACCTTCAGCACTCAGCACAGAGATTTTTTTTCAATAAATGCTTGCTAAGGGATGAAATGAATGAATTAAAATAATAAGCATGAATTAAAAAAAAGTGGATGGGGCCCAGAAGCCAAGTATTCTTAAACATTGAAGGGGGAAAAAAAAAAGAGGTCAGATCTAAATACCCAAGCCAAATGCAACCGCAACATAATCAAGAGACCCAAACTATAACAAACTAAATATAAAATGAACCTGTTACACTAGTAGTCCAGGGGGCTAAAGGTGGAGGTTTGGGGTGCAAATGAGGAACAGGGGTGGAGAGAGGTTCTCACTGGTGATGAGAATGCCCCTAAATCGCTATCAGTATATGCCTGAAATACAACTGTAAAAGAACTGTAATTCACAATGTCCTCAATAAATAATAATAATAATGATTTTTGAAAACTTCAACACAAAGAGTAGTGAATGCAGTTAGAGAGAGGACTACACTACCTATCATGATAGTGTTAATGAGTGAGAGAAGTAGAAAGCCTATCTCAAATACAGGCAGGGAGAGGTGGGGAAGAAGGGAAATGGGGGGGGGGCATTGGTGATGGGAAGATTGCACTAGAGAAGGGGTGGGTGGCATTCTTTAAATGCCTGAACCCCAGCTACAATCATGTATGTAATCAGCGTGCTTCAATAAAGATAAAAGAAACTTAAAAAAAATAATAGAATAAGCAATGCAAAAGAGTCAGTATTATCTCTCAGTTTCCCAAGGAAAGAGTTCTGTTTGTGTGTTGGTTGGTTTTTCATTTGTAGTGTAGACAAAGTGAATTCCAGCTGTTTCACAGAAATGTTTAAGGCATTTAGTGACAATGAATGAGGGGCATTCCCACCACCAGTGTTGTCCTTCCTCCACCCTGTTCCCAGCATGCATTCCATATCTCCCTTCGGAATCAGCCAGTCAGCACAAATTATACTTCCACAATCTCCATTCACCAGGTGCAGGCAAGGCAGGGCTTTGGGCAGAGATTGAGAAACGCATTCATCGCCAGGGTATGACCAAGTAGGCGGGGACCCTGTGCAGGCCCGGGGAGGAGCCTCTTGAGTTGGAGCTCTTGGATCCAATCAAAAGGAGACTGCCAGGGGGAGATGTAAGGGGGAGCGGGAGACAGAAAATCCAGCCCAGTGAGCCAGCCAGCTCCTTCCCTGCAAGAAAGAGCAGAGGCTTTCCCAGCTCTATCCCCAGCCATGGCCTTTGCAAATCTGCGGAAAGTGCTCATCAGTGATAGCCTGGACCCATGCTGCAGGAAGATACTGCAAGATGGAGGGCTGCAAGTCGTGGAGAGGCAGAACCTGAGCAAGGAAGAGCTGATAGCAGAACTGCAGGTAAGGCTAGGAGGAAGGCCACTTGGCCACCCCATCCCCAGGAGCCAGTCCTGGGGCTTCCTGAGATGGGGGGAACTGGAGGGGTGCAAGGGAGAAAAGATGGGGGGAACACACAGCATGCATACTTTCCTTTCAGTTTGCAACCGCGTGTTTCTTCTGTGTCTGCCTCCCTGCCATGTCAGCCTTGCCTGGTGCTGGCATTTACAACTGGTCCTGCCAGATCTGCTCCAGGGATGCCTGCAATAGGGTGCTGGGGGAGGGGAGCCAAAATCTACCCCCTTCCCCTGCCCCTCCAACCTAGTTCTGGCTTTCCAAGACCTTGCTCTGCTTCCCTTGCTTGGGACCCAGCCAGGCTTCTGGCTTCTGAGCACCATGAGGAGAAGGAGGCCAGGACTGAGGCTGCAAAAATATGCCTACCCCCCCACCCCCCACTCCTGGCCTTTCAAGTCTGATGCAAGACTGGGTTGAGTTTTCACCGCCTCTTGGAGAAAAGGGGCGGGCTGGGCTGGGCTGGGGGCGCCCGGATGCCTGTACCGCCCACAAGGCAGCTTGCTGAGATGCAGCCAGAACCTCCTGGGGCTTTTGGGGGCACGTGGGCCTCACCCCTACTTAGAAAGAAATGGCCCTTTTGGACCAGAATCCAATCCCAAAGCCACACACACACAGCAAATTTTGATCTCTCTGCAAGCTCTGCTCTGGAAGTCCTGAGTGGGATATGCTGGATATTTTTTTTTTTGGTGGAATTTGAATTTGTCTTTATTGGGGGTACAGGGAAACAGGGTTTAGATCACCCAGGGAAGTGTCCTTGTAGTCTTTCCAAGATTGTTTTTGTGATTTAGCACCAACGGGCTTCAGACCTCTCAGGGCCTTGACTTTGTCTCTGTTGCAGTGACCTACAGATGGGGTATGAGTTTGGGGATTTTCATCTTTCATTTTCACCAGACCGCCAAATTGGGGCAAAGTCTGGACTTGGGGCTTTTTAAAAAAAAAAAATTAGAATTTTTTTAAAGGGGGATTTGGTTGGGGGTTTCAAGGACAGGCATTTATGCAAGGAATGAAGAAAACCAGGTTTCACAAGGAATGGAGTGAGGAAGGTTAGATCGCAGGAATCCAGACCTGAAACTTGGAGAGGGATTTCAAAAGCATCGCAAACTCCTGGCTACAGAGGCTGGCGGTTATGTAGGCATGGGCACTCTTCTGCACTCCTACTTCTGTGCTGGCTTTGCTATTTGCCGAGGCAGCCCAGTGGAGAGTGCTTGTCTCTGGGGAGCTCTGTGCGAAGGGCTTCCTTGCCTCCCCCGGTTTCTTTCATTCATGCTCAGGGACTTGGCCTGGCCCTTGTTGCCAACTGTTTGGAATTCCGAGCAAGCACCGTTCCCTCTCCAACTCCATAGTCAGGATGAACAGTTATCCCCCATTAAGGAAAAAAAGTCAGAACTCACATGTGTGGGATGAAGCCAAAATGAATGGGTCATGACTAGCATTTTAGCATGCAAAGGAAGAACTCTCAAATGAGAGCCATGCAAAGTATGACTTAGTCCTGTGGCATAAAATTATTTTAAATTACATGGTAGTTATATTGTATGCTCGGTGGTATGTGAAATATGTGAGTATAAAAATCATGATGTTTCCTGCTATGAATCTTGGTCAAAAGAGCTTGAAAACACTGACTTGAAATAGAAAGCATTTTTGTCTTGTACTCACAAAGTTTAAGCTTCTATCAGCTGAGGTCACGTCTTAAACCTAAAATACAGGAATATTTAAAGTTGAACTTGAGCCATTAAACCAGTGAGAAATCTACTTTTGCATTATTAGTATACACATATCTATATACATAAGAATGTGTACAAAGTCCATGAAATAATGCCTTTCCTATACAAGATACCTCCTGATCTTCTCTTGTTTAATAAAATAGCAGTAACAGCACTGGTCAGAATTCACAAAGCAAAGAGTGATAAACGTGTTTAACTCGCCGGAGCATAGCTATGATTCCACAATGTCACAAAAGATAAGGGACTTCATTTCCTTGCCAACTGTCTTTCTATCTTTTGAAAAGACTCTTTTAAAACTGCAAGTTTTCAGCCTTTGCGCTAGATTTACTTTGCCCTAATTAAACTATCATCTACTTAATCAGTCAGTGTTCATTCTCTGTAACCAGGCAACATGATGTGGGAGTTGTTTTTTTTTTTTTTTTTTTGTGCTTTTTTTTCTTTTTTAATTCTAAGTCACTACAGGTGGGGTGCTCAGGAGACAAGGTAATGCCAGAAATCAAACCTGGAACTCCCATATTAAAAGTTGGAACTCTAGTTCTTTGAATGATTTCTTCCTGCCAACCCATTTCCCAAAGTTCTTTGACTTCCCCTGTGATTTCAGTGTCTGGCTGAAGCCATGCTACTAGACTCATCCCTCTAGGCCCAGGCCTTTTCTCATTGGGAAGGGAAGCATGCACAGACATGAGGAACGTAATGGATTGCCGTGGCTGATTTGGCATAGTTTGTAAGGAACAGGTATAAATCTTGCAAATCAGTGACTTGCTGTGCTGCTTTTCAACCCTGTGGCAACTGGGGCCCAGGAGCTGAGAGGACAGTTAAGAGGGAGTGCCATTCCACATCATCCTTATCCCGGGGCATCCCCCAAAAGCTACTCAGACAATAGCAGGCAGCAGAGAAGGTGCAGAGAATGATGCATTCCAGCCCTGAGAAAGTCAAAGAGGGAAAAACTGTGTTATGAAATTATACTGTTAGAATAACTGTTATAATTGAGCATGGAAGACTGCATGGCAGATGCAGGCAGATTTGCAAAGGGACAGATATTGTATAAGCAAGGAGAGTGGAGAAGAGTCTTGGAGAGATGTGTGACTTGAGTCAAAGATGGCACCATTTTGGGCCTCTCAGCAAGAGCTAGGAACACAGGAACTGCCAATAAAGAAAATGCTGACTGGCTGAATCAAATCGCTCGATTATGCGATTGCAAGGCAAATCCAAGGAAGTTGGGGGTAGAAAGTTGAAGTTGGAAGAGGCCTTGAAAACAGGACAAATGGGGCTAGTCCAAAGCCTTGGACACTCTTTGTCTAGAGGTGAACTTTGGTTATACATCTGGAGAGGGTAAATCTCCCTTGATCCTGCCTAAAGTTATGCATATTAAACAAAGCATTGGCATTGTTATGCTGCCTCTCAAGGTCTGTAAAAATATAGTAGACTGTTGGGGGGGGGGTTGTATCGCCTCTTTAACCAGTCTGCCCTTTGGTAAGTGGAGTTTAGAGAGGGTGATGGATGCATTAAAGAGAGATTCAATGCCTTTCTTGAATACAGGTGGAGGTGGAGGAAGAGGGAAATTGGGGGCATTGGTGGTGGGAATGCTACACTGGTGAAGAGGGGTGTTGTTTTTATGACTGAAACCCAACTACAATCATGTTTGTAATCAAGGTGTTTAAATAAAGATATCATTAAGGAAAAATAGAGAGAGGTTCAAATGGCTGGCTCTTTGGAAATGAGTTGGGAGAGCACCAGGAGAAGGACCTGGCTTAGAACTTGATGCTGTAGAAGTGAGGTAATAAGACTGTGATATCTGGGAAAGGTCCCTATTCTGTGTCCCCTTTTTGTGAGTTGAACTTTGATCTTTCACCCTTGGATGGCCACTTCAAGGGAAGCTTATTTCTCCAGTGTTAGCTGTGACCTAAGGTGCCATTGGTGATGGTGAAAGGAAATACTTAGATATAGTTGCACACAAAAGTGCTTCCAAAAATGTGTGCAGTCTTCTTTCCTGTTTCCATTCTCACCAGCTCTGAATATTTAAGTTGTCAATGGATGCTTGAAAATGTTCCAATTTCAATTTCAATCTTCTGTTGAAATCTTGAGTTTCAGAATCTTTTTTTTTTGTTTGTTTGTTTTTGTTTTTTTGGGGGGGTCACACCCGGCAGCGCTCAAGGGCTACTCCTGGCTCTATGCTCAGAAATTGCCCCTGGCAGGCTCAGGGGACCATATGGGATGCCGGGATTCGAACCACCGTCCTTCTGCATGAAAGGCAAACGCCTTACCTCCATGCTATCTCTCTGACCCGAGTTTCAGAATCTTATAAATGACTGGCACTTTGTACTCTATAAATTGCTTACTTATACTTTTTTACATTTTACTAGTTATCATTAAAACCCAATTTTTTTATTGTTGTTGTTGTTGTTTTTGTTTTGGGGCTACAGCTGGTGATGCTCAGGGGTTACTCCTGGCTATGTGCTCAGAAATCACTCCTGGCTCAGGGGACCATATGGGATGCCGGGGAGATCAAACAGTGGTCCTTCCAGAGTCAGCCTCATGCAAGGCAAATGCCCTACCGCTGCGCCATTGATCTGGCCCCTAAAACCCAATTTATAGCAATTTATAGGAGGTTTCTGTTTTGTTTATTTTTTTTGGCCTTTGGCCATGCTCAGGGCCTACTCCTGCCTTTGTGCTTGGCCATCATTGGTGGCAGTGTTAATGGTCCATGAGGTGCCACGGATGAAACCTAGAACCCCTAAATGCAAAGTATGTGCTTAACCTTAATTTCCTGTTTCTTTTGCTTGGGGGGTGGGGGAACAGGTACATAGGAATGGCTCTTCACAATTCTCCAGAGGTCTAAGGCCACCCCTGGGTATGTACTTGGCTAGGTGCTGATAGGAGTCCACAAGTGTCTCCCCACTGCTGATTTGGAGATCACGCAATGAAACCTAGTGACTCTTCATACCAAGGGCTCCAGCCTTTTGAGCTCTTTCTCCATCCCCAGTGGAAATTTTAATCATTTTTGATGCTGTCTTTACTGTATTTAATCGCACTAAAACTCCCCGTATAACACCCAACACTTTCTTTCAACTTCATTTGTGGGATCTTGGACCATACAGAAATTTAAATTTTGAATGTCACCAAATATGTTCATATTTTTTTTATAGCTTCTAGTACTTGTGCCTTATCTCTGAAAAGTTATTCCATCTTAAAAAAATAGTTTAAAAATGCCCCTTTGTTTTCTTTGAATGATTATATTTAAAACGTTCTTTAATTTGTCTGAATTCCAAAAAATAATCTCCTTAGAACTGTTCTAAGAATGATGTAAAGTTTGATGCCTGTGATGCTGAGCTCCTAGTAGGTGCTTCATTGATGTTTTCTTTGTTTGTTTTTGGGTCACATCTGGCAGTGCTCAGGGGTTACTCCTGGCTCTATGCTCAGAAATTGCTCCTGGAAGGCTCAGGGGACCATGTGGGATGCCGGGATTTGAACCACCAACCTTCTGCATGCAAGGCAAACTCCTTACCTCCATGCTATCTCTTCGGTCCCTTCATTGATGTTTTTATTTGTCTTTTTTAAACTTTATTTATTGTTTAGTTGATTGGTTGTTGGGCCACACCTAGGAGTGCTCAGTGGTTACTCCTGGCTCTGCACTCAGAAATCAATTGTCCCTGACAGGCTGGGGGACCATATGGGTGCCTGGAATCAAACCTGGTCCCTCTAGGGTCAGCCGCGTGCAAGGCAAATGCTCTACCGCTGTACTATCTTCCCATCCCTTGGTGTTTTTATTTTTAATTTAGTTTGTTTTTAGGGACACACCTGGCAACACTCAGGTCTTACTTCTAACGTCATATACCTTGCAGGGTTCGGAGACCATCTACAGTGCTGGGGAGCAAACACAAGTCAACTGCTTGCATGACAAGTCCCCCACCCCGTACTATTCCTCTGGCCCCGTAAATGGTTTATATGCCTAATGCCCAAGCTGATGATGCTGGTCCCATGGAGATGTAGAAGAGAAGACAGAAAATATTTTCATATGTATTTCTTGTTTTAAGAATATAAAATAAGCACGTTGAATCCAAGCTGTGGGTCTGAGAAAGAATAGCTAAATATGAAACAAAAAAATAAAAATTGAGGAATTGGAGATGGTACAGTGCATACAATGCTTACTCTGCATTTGTCCAACTGGAGCTCCATCCCTGGCATCCCATGTAGTCCCCCTAGAACCACCAGGAGTGATTCCTAAGTGCTGAGGCAGGAGTAATCACTGAGCATCACCGGGTGTGGCACAAACAAACAAACAAACAAACAAACAAAAAGTTAAAGCTCAATTTAAATCTCCATGAAGAAATGAAAATTTTACTACAGGAATAAAGTTGAAATGAAATATTCAAAGAAATAAAGATAAAGGGGCCTCAGTGATAGCACAGCAGTAAGGTGTTTGCCTTGCACACGGCTGACCTAGGATAGACCTCAGTTGAATCCCTGGTGTCCCATATGGTCCCCTAACCCAGGAGTAATTTCTGAGCAAATAGCCAGGAGTAACCCCTGAGCATCACCGGTTGTAGCCCAAAAACAAAACAAAAAGAAATAAATATAGAGGGAGTGAATGGTCAATAATTGGGGGTATTGGCAATAGTTTCATGGAATAGAAGTTCATTGCCTCTAAATTGTGTATTTGTGACCTGTAAGGGGAATACTTTTCTTTGTGGCCCATGGTGAGCTCTGTCACTGCACAAAGGGCTGTGCTGACCCCTCTTTGCCAGGCACTCACTGGTTTTCAGCGAGATTGATTATTGTAGTCAGGTATTGGCAGGGCCCTCATACTGATATTGGCAGCCAGCCCCAAGTTTTCTCTGACCTTTCAGTGTTCTCGCACTGGTACACTCGAAGATGAATGTGTGGCAGTGAATGTCAGGGAGTCTGTCACTGTGAGCACCTTGAGGAGTGGGACTGTGACTTAACCCCATATTGACAGAGCCTAGCTTATTTTCAAAGACTTGTATTCCAGGAACCCCATAAGTGGAAGGAAGAAGTGAAGAAGAGGGAAGGAAAGTGGAGGAGAATTGGGCAGTCTTGATGTTGCTAGGCTTGAACTACCTACTTGTATAGGAGTCTTTGAATTTCACATTTTGAGTTTCTACTTAGAACTTTATCCATGTGAGGGAGGGTAGGATGTGGAGTGCCCATAAAGAATTCTGAGTTCAGCTCTCTGAGGTAAGGCTTGAAGCAAACACTGTCTGAGACATAATTCTGTAGCTGCTCGTGAACCATTCTTGCAGTGTTAGAAATCCTCCAGGACTATGTACTAGCCTATGTACAGCATATTACACTTCCCTCATATAAAACTCCATTTATGTCATTTGTCTAAACCTGTTCCTAGACTTCAATATAGTAAGTTTTGGGGCTGGAGAGTTAGCACAGCGGTAGGGCATTTGCCTTGCAAACAGCCAATCCAGGACCAATGGTGGTTTGAATCCCGGCATCCCATATGGTCCCCCAGGTCTGCCAGGAGCAATTTCTGAGCACAGAACCAGGAGTAACCCCTGAGAGCTGCCAGGTTATGACCCCAAACCAAATATATATATATATATATATATATATATATATATATATATATATATATATATATATATATATATATATCATATATATATAATAAGTGTCAACCCATGAGTTTTCTTTGCTTGCTGGATCCCTGTGGGGCTGGAAGAAAGCCAGCCTTGCATGGGCTCCAGCTGAGCAAACTTCACTTAAGAAAACACAGAGAAAATACATGTCTCATGATCAAATATTACTCTCATGATCAGACCTGAGCAAGATCTGATCAGCCTTTGAAAATATGTTTTTGTACAGATGGGAATGGAGTGCTGATGATGATCCGACTGTTCTTGGCAGACATGGGACCAGAACCCTGTCCTCCTGAGGTCCTATTTGCTTCTCTGACGACCCTTGCTGCTTCTTCACTGATCTGGCACTGTTAGTTCAGGACATGGTCTGAAATAGGTTCAGGACCTATCACATTTCCTGGAGATTTTCTTTGAGTGTTAGGGCAATACATTTAGTTTGTGAAAATTCTGGATTCTGGACTATAGGATTCTGAAAAAGTCTAAGAAAAAGAGTTTTGGTCTCTATTTCAGCCAGGTAAAGTGACCACAATGAACCAAGGAAGTCTTACTTTATCATTAATGTCTATTTTTAATCTAACCTTGCTTGGTTTTCTGATCAACTGACAGTAATTTAATGTTTTTTATTCCTTTATGTTCTATACTTTGATCTTTGTTTTACTAAATATTTTTTTTTCAACAGTTGGGTCTCAATTTATTTTAGTTGAATTCACATTGTTTTAATACATGGGTGTCAGGTGATGCATTATAAATCTATACTTGTATAGGCAATATTATTTTTATCATAAAAAGATTACTTTCAAGGAAAGAAGAGACTAGTATCCATCTTTTCTCATAGAGTTACATTCTTTTACCCAATTCTTTCTTCCCTCCAAATAACTACTGCTTTTGCTTCCAGATTATAAATTTGCTTTTGTAATTTGTTGTAATTTGTTTTTCACTAGTTTTGTTTATTTTCCACAGAAGAGAGAAGTCATCATATTTGACTTCTGAATGTGATTTATTTCACTAAACACAATTCCTCCTAGATTCATCCATAGGGTTGTCAATAGCAGCATTTCACCTTTTCTTTTTTTTTTTTTTTTTTTTTTTTGGTTTTTGGTTTTTGGGTCACACCCGGCGGTGCTCAGGGGTTACTCCTGGCTGTCTGCTCAGAAATAGCTCCTGGCAGGCACGGGGGACCATGTGGGACACCAGGATTCGAACCAATCACCTTTGGTCCTGATCAGCTGCTTGCAAGGCAAACGCCGCTGTGCTATCTCTCCGGGCCCATCCTTTTCTTATAGATGACTCCATCGTATTCATCTCCTGCCTCATCATGTTCACTTAATGGGGCTGTGGGGGTGGCCACACATGTGGGGGTTCAGATGCTAATCCTGGCTCTATGCTCTGGGATGATTCATGGCAGTGCTAGGGTTTGAACCAGGGTCAGCAGCATGCAAGGTAGGCAGGTGTCTCAACCCTGTCCTATCTCTGCAACCAATCCCAACCTATCATCTTGCCCACTCATGGCACTTCATACTTGCAGCCAACACTGAAATGAATATGGAGATCAAATATCCTTTGAATTGGTGTTTTCATTTTCTTTAGGTAAATAATCGGAAGAGGGATAAACATTGCTACCTTTTATTTACTCCCTTTCTTCCATGCAGCTAGCCAGCATTTATTGCCTCCTTTCCACCCACCAGAGCCAGGGTTTACAGAGTAGAATTTGCCTTCTTCAGTAGTTCAGGGTCTGATGGCAGAGGAGCTAGCTAGCTAGATCAGGACAAGGCACCATAACTGCTGATCTCATTTCATTTCTGTTGGAGGGGACCCAGAGCTCAGGCTCACAGTACCTAAATGGGGGAGGGAACTGGATTTGAGGTTCCCTCCCTGGGAATCTTGGGAGGCCTTTTCTTCTTTGAATATTAAGTATCAGCCAGCAGGTACTGTTTATAGTTCTTCTGGTCTCCAAGATTGACCAGGTGAACCCAGATATTTCTCCTTCTGCTTCAGGACTGTGAGGGCCTCATCGTGCGCTCAGCCACCAAGGTGACCGCTGATGTCATCAATGCGGCGGAGAAGCTGCAAGTCGTGGGCAGGGCTGGCACGGGAGTAGACAATGTGGATTTGGAGGCTGCTACGAGGAAGGGCATCCTGGTGATGAAGTAAGTTGGGGAATCTGGGTGGGTGAAGAAGGGGGGACTTGAGAGGGAGCAGGTTAGAGTGAGGATTGTAGTGGGGTCGGGGTAGGCTGAGTCTAGACAGGTGATCAGCGTTTAGTGGGCCCCTCCATTGGTTCCTGGCATTGGTGGCAGCCTGGCAAGGAAATGAGAAAACTGCTCACGACTCAGTCTGTATTCCCTGGCCTTCCTCTGCCCCCTTTATTATGGCCTTCACTATGTGGCCTGGCTTGGCGACCTTAGCTTTCTTCTCTGTGTCACCCCCTGTCCCCACTCCCACCCTAATTCTGATTAGCACAACCTTTGCTATTTGTGTGACTCTGTGTGCTTTCTCTTCCTCAGTTCCCTGAACCCTTCTGCCTGCACCAGGACCCCAGTTGATTTTTGACACTTCAGGGTCAAGAGAGCCAACGTGCCCTCTCCCTGTACAGCTGTTCTTGCAGCAAACTGGGTCAGAAGCCACATCAGTGCCAGGGGACCCTCGTTTCTGGCTCCGGTCCTGACACTCAACATTGCTGTGGCAAGATTATCCCCACTCTGCTTCTCTGTTCCACGTCTCTTTTCTTCCCTAGGGACACTTCTTTACTTTTCCTTCCATCGCCCCAGTTGAGTCAGGTCATTTGACTGACTTAATGCCCAGAAGTAAAAGTGATCACCTCACTTATGTCCTTCCTGGAGCACCTCGGTTTGCTCTTCCTCCCCAGTTCCCATACGGCTGTTTCATCCAGGAAGCCAGGAGGTCTGACGGAATCGATAGATTCAGAGGCTACTTTATTTTGATCTTTTTGATTATTTAATTATAGTGTTTTTGGAGGAACACAGGCACAGTTCCAAATCTGGCTTGGAAAGGACGTACTGCAGCCAATTGCATTTTCTCTCTGGCCAATTGGACTCCCCTCCTCACCCCTACTTTGTTTATTTTTATTTAATTTTTTGGGGGGGTCTGCACTCAGTGATGCTACGGGTGTAACTCCTGGCTTTGATCTTAGGAATTATTTATGGCTGTGCTTGGGGATCATATGGGAGGCCCAACTGAACAGGTCAACCTGTGTAAGCACCAAACCTGCTGTACTATTTCTCTAACCTTCCTCTCCTACTCCCCCTTTTAATTGTTTAAAATACTATCTTTTGACTTTCTGTCTCCTTTGGACCTTCTTTTGCTGGAGGGGGTGGTGGTTTGAACATATTTACATTTTATGAATAAAGTTTTCCCAACCAGACAAAAGCAAAGACATAGAAAGAAAATTCAAACAAAAAACTTTGTATATGTGCTGCCAAAGCGAGCACAAAACAAAAAAACTTCGGGAAAGGGGAAATTGTTTTGTGTCTGCTCTCTTTTCTGTAAAATGGGCCAAGTCAGCCTTATGTTCTGTTGGAAGGTGTGAGGAATATTTGTTAGGTCAGAACCTTTCAGGAGATGATAGAGAAGTCAAAGAGGAAGAGAGAAATAATACTCTTTGCTTCTAATGGAAGCCAGCCAGGGACACCTACGGCGGTACATGCATTTTCTGTACAGAGTTGGCATAGCTTGTATGAGATGAATGAGTAGGGAGCAAATGGAAATGGATGGCTTATTGAAGACAGGTAGTTTAAGAAAGAACAGGAACCAGGAAAGGGCTGAGACACATGTGTTTCCCCAGGGAGTTAACATTTATTTACCTTAAAAAGAGCAAGTTTGTATGTACGGCTTTGTGCTGTTTTGTTTGTTTGTTTGTTGTATGAAACCATAAGGCAAAGGGGTTTTCCGTCCGCTCTGTTTTGGGGCAGGGGTAAGCAGAGAACTCAGCGTGGTGTCACATTTGGGAGGTTTTATTAAAAGCTGGTGAGTTCTTAAAGCCAGAGATGCAGAATATGTATTCTGGGGACTCTCTCTTAAACCAGGGCTGGGCCACTGATGTCTCCCCTTTTGGATTGTAGCACTCCCAACGGAAACAGTCTCAGTGCAGCTGAACTCACCTGTGGGATGATCATGTGTCTGGCAAGGTAAGTGCTTGGGTTCCCAGAAAATCAGTAAATCATGGCTCCTTTGGCAAACTGACCTGAAGAAACTTTGAAATATTTGGTGAATTGGACAGCATTGCAGATGGTTAAGACATTTCAAGGCAGTTGATCTCCTACTGAATATTTCTTACTGGGGTTCTGGCTCCATTCATTGATCTTAGAGGCAAGATTCTTGTGAAATTGTTGAAAAACACTCTTGAAATAGAGCATTCATTCATGCCTAGAGGTCTATTTAGATTCCAAGGTAGAGTTTAGTTTCTCTGATTTCCCCGGTCCCTGGGGCTTACACAGTGGGAACTGTCTTTATAGGTTTGTATTATGATAGAATGGAAAGAAAACTGTCCTGGACTCCCGTGAATTTATAACACCAAAATCTTAATGGTTAAGTCCCAAGTTTGAATTTAAGGTAGGAATTTTGGGGTGGAAGTCATTTGAGTGGAAGGGCAACTCTCGGATTCAATGACTATGGCACCTAATCTCGATGAGTCTTACTGTGTTGGATAGTAGACTGGAAAAATGATTGCCTCAGATATTGCTGTTCAACAGCAGTTCTCATGCTTGTAGTTAATGGGGGGGGCTACAGAGAAGATGGGTGAGCCTGAAATTTCTCCAGGTTTCTGATTAGAAGAGGGCCAAGATTCTCCACTTCTTCATTGGAGCCAAGAAAAATTGTCTTCTCCTATTAAGACCTTCTGGAGTTCAGGGAAGACCTGAAGTTCATTGTTTTTCTAGCACTTTCCTGATATTTCTGCCTTAGGAGTTCCTGTTTTTCACTGGTCAGTGGAGATTTGAGTGGGAGGCATTTAGGAGAAAAAGAGGATCGGAACAATTGGCACAATTAATGGCATGAGGCCTGGTACCCCATTTTACCTGTGCTATTAAAATCACAGGTGGTGGGCCAGAGTGATAGTATAGTGGGGAATGCCTTTGCCTTGCATATAGCCAACTCGGGTTCAATCCCTGATACCCTCTATGGTCCTCCAGACCCAGCAGGAGTGATCCCCAAACACAGAGTCAGGATTAAGCCCTGAGCACTGCCACTATGGCTCAAGAACCAAAAATAAAATAAAGCCACGGGTGGTGTGTTTACTTGGTTGTTTCAGGGCTTTGAAGGACACGGGAGAGATCTCAGTACAGTTTTCTAATTTGCTTGTGTCCTCCTCCCAACAGGGAAAAGCTCAAGAGTTGAGATAATCTCCCCCCACCCTTTAGTTCAGAGCTAAAACTAATTAATGAAAACTTGCAGTTTAAAGGAAGTACATTCCCAGCCACTCATCCTTGACCTCCTTCATTACAGAGGCATCAAAACAGAGGAATGTACCTGTGAAGGACTTACTGTGCTCTCAGCCTCTGATGTGGCTCATGGTCTGTCCGCCAGGCCTGAGCAAGAGCAGGGGTGGGGATGGCAAGGCCACTGGGTCAGCCAGGTGGAGAACACCTAAATGAACCAGATGGTAGGTCCTGGAACATAAGGCAGAAGGTCCAGAATGTTGCATTGGTGAAGGGAGGTATTTTGTTTATGACTGAAACCCAACTACAAACATGCTTGTAATCTGGTGCTTAAATAAAGATTTAAAAAACAAACAAACAAACAAAAAAGGAGCACAGGAAAAACAAGAGAGATAAAGCAAATGTGGATTTCACTATTTCAATATCTGTAGTTTGTAGATATTCCTTATATGTGTTGACCCTTATTTGTTGTGTTCTTGCTTCCAACGATTCTGTGTGATCTTGTCCTTCATAACACTTTTCTTAATTTTGCCCTTTGTTTCCTGCAGAAAATGCAAAGATATGGCTTTTGTGTTCATGATAGGAAAAGACAGGCTGGGGTATGGTGTGTGTGTGTGGGTGTGTGCGTGCATGTATAGGAATGAAAGTCTGATCTGTGACATCCACCCCAATCTTGCCTGAGAGTTTGGGGGCTTAAGAAAATCTTCAGGTAAATCACTGTCCCTCAGACAGTGGAAGATGTTCATAGGTGGTGGCCCTGAATCCCTGAATGAGAGAAATGAAAGCTTTTGAACTTCCTAGAAGCACTAGATGACATTACTCTTCAAGATCCCATTTTGACATTCTTACAAACCCTGAATCATCATCTGCTCTTGTTTTGGACTCACCCACACAGAGAGCCATTCTCAGTGGCTGAGGGAGAGTCAGACTCTGCTTCCTATTTCCTAGTTCGGAATGTCTTATAATGTCCTTCACATCTTGCCAGACTCTCCTTTTGCCACCCTCTTGGACCTTCCTCTGGTCATTTTGAAGAGCCCACTGAACTTGGGCCCCTGGTGAAGTAATAGTCAGCGACAGTGTTTACAACTCTTATGCTATATCTTCTTCCTGCTCCAGCCAGGGAACCTTAGTAGATGGCTCTACTGATCTTGTGTCTCTCTCACAGGCAGATTCCCCAGGCGACAGCATCAATGAAAGATGGCAAGTGGGACAGGAAGAAGGTGAGCATCCAGGCTTGCCTCACCCCCACACCCCACTTCAGAGTCCAGGTAGACCCCTGGGTCTGACGTTTGCTTCTTTGCCTTTTGCCTATTTGACTGCAGTTCATGGGAACAGAGCTGAATGGAAAGACCTTGGGAATTCTTGGCCTAGGGAGAATTGGGCGAGAGGTGGCTACCCGGATGCAGTCCTTTGGAATGAAGGTAAGAAATTGGGGAGTCCTGGGGGTGTGGAACTTCCTGAAGAAACTTTGAAAGAAGCAATTTGGTGATAGAAGCTAAAGATTTTGTCCTCAGAGTCTCCCCCTATTTGAAGTCTCTGATTAAATAAAGCCAAATAGGGAGCAAGGTATGGCATGAAGATTTGGCCTCTAGAAATCAGCTCCAGGGAAGACATGTTGGAGATTCTTTGACATTGAAGGATCTACTGACCTGGATCCATGTGAAGCAGAGAGGAGCCTGTGTTTTGTCCGTTGTGGTCCCCTCCTGCAAGGTCTTCATTGTCTTACTCTGTCACTTGTAATAATTTAGAAAACAAAAACAAATTGAGCCATGGTTTACTCACCTTGAGCTTCGTTTATTTTTATTTATTTATTTATTTATTTATTTATTTATTTATTTATTTATTTATTTGAGTTTTTGGTTTTTGGGGGCCACACCCGGCAATGCTCAGGGGTTACTCCTGACTATGCACTCAGAAATTGCTCCTGGTTTGGAGGGACCATATGGGATGCTGGGAGATTGAAACGAGGTCTGTCCTAGGTTAGCATGTGCAAGGCAAATGCCCTACCACTTGTGCCACTGCTCCAGCCCCTTGAACTTTCTTTATATGAAATCTATGAGATGCTAAAGCTGTTCCTTCAGCCCAGAGTGATTAAGAGTTCTCATCTATCTCTCATGTTTCATCTCTCACAAATCAGCTTCCCTCCAGATATGCTTTATTATGTTCTGGTGGCTTAAGTAGACTGTTAGTGGTCCTCAAACTATGGCCTGCGGACCACATGTTGTATTTGTATCTGTTTTGTTTCTTCATTGCAAAATAAGATATATGCATGTGCATAAGAATTCGTTCATAAGTTTTTTTTTTACTAGAGTCAGACCCTCCAATGGTCTGAGGGACAGTGAACTGGCCCCCTGTTTAAAAAGTTTGAGGACCCCTGCCAGTGTAGATTGATAGAGGGCTTGCCAGCTACTCCCAGGTTCATCTCAGAGACTTTGCAAAGTGGAGGCCACTCAACCCTGATAAGGATCTGTGGGAGTAACCGGCCAGGAACACAGTGTCTGAGATTGCTGACAGACCATACCATGTTTGCTGTAGCACCCAGGAGGTTTGAGTTAAACATTAGGCAAAGAGTCTTGTAAATCTGAAAAATTTCACATTGCACGTCTATGGAATTTTTCTTTGCTCCCTCCTCTTTTTCTCCTTTCTCACCTCCATAGCTTTACAAATCTTTATACCATATTGAACAGCTTTCTTCCTTTCCTGCCCACTTTCCTACCATATTTATTTAAACCAATATGTCAGCCAATGGTCTAGGAAAGGCAGACTCAAGTGTATGTTTCCTGAGAGAGCACTTTGTTATGAATACAGATCATGATAAGGAAATACAGGGTCAACAAGATCCCATTATTCTCCCTCCAAATTTGGAAGAGATTAAGTAGAGATTTACCTCATGGAAAATTGACATTGATTGAAAAGGAGATCAGGGGTTATGCAAAACTCAACACATATCACCAGACAAGTGAATGTTTGATGAAACAGCAGTTTGGGGTAGGAGCAGGTCATGTAGTCAGTGAAAATCATTTTACATCCACTCCTCTTCCTGTGGCTCCATGACGCACACATTCTAGATCCAGAATATCATAGTCAAGCACTTTATAGCAATTTAGTTGAGACTAAAAGGTTCATCTCAATTCCTGAATAATTGAAGAAATTGGTAAATGTGCCTATTTATCTGGCACAGAGCAGCTATTTTGCTTCTGAGAGACATAGAAGATGAGTAGTTAAACCTTGGGCATCAGGGTCTGGAAGTAACGGATACCCCTCAGGCTAATATTTGATGGGAAGAGATTGCTCAAGGATGCTGTGAATGCTGGCCTATGCCTCTGGACATTTGTGTCGAATGTACACAAAGAATCTACTCATAGAATGCTATGGAGGGTCAACTCAGTTTCTAGAGCTCCCTACATTTGGTAACCTCAGATGCTCATTTTAACTGAGTCCTCCAGTATATTTCTAGGTACTGGTGAATTTTGTAATTGGACGAAGGTATTCTGTCATTCAAAGTTCAGCTGATATTCCAGCAGTTGTGGAAAGCATGGTTTTTAATGGACAAGGAAGGAAGATTTTTGGATATGTTGTGAAAGAGATAACTGATAAGTATCCAGATAGGACATATGATTAGTTTTTACTAAACACAAATTATATTTTTTTTATTTTTATTTATTTTTTTTATTGTGACTGAAGTTCATTTACACAGAATTATTTACGATACACAGTGACTATGAATGAAGGACATTCCTTGTTCACCCTTTGGAAATAGACCAGTAGATGATGGAAATTCCAGATATCATCTTCTTGATCATATAAAACTACATTTCATCATCATAATAAGTGAATGCATTCTCATAAAAGTAAAAACCGTAGCTAAGACTGCCGTCTCAACTATAGGCTTCTCACAGATACCTCAAGTTTTCAGGTATCCCCTCAGACTTTTTCCTGTGGGTTTCTATGAATCTAATGCAAGAAGCGCATTCGATTCTGTGCCTAGAGAGCTAACAGATTGTGCATGTATTTAGAGTAAAATTGTAAGTCTTAGACTAAACAGACTTACCATACTTTTACACTGCTGGATAGAATACTTTGTATAGATAGCTTTTCATTTTCACAGTTCCTCAACACTGGACATTTTTTGCAAATAGGGACTCCTGAGCAAGACTTTGTTGGTTGAGATCTTCGTGATGTCCTTGAGGTTGAGATGAGATCATGACCTGGGTGCTAAAGGTTGAAGAACGAATCTGTCTCTGATATGAAGTTGTACAGGTCATTGTAGGATTCTGCTCAAAATTCTCTTTAGCACCTTGGATGATAGGTCATTTGTAGGTACAAGAATCAGGATAATTATTAATAACTAAGAGAACAGGGGTCAGAGAGATAGCATTGTGGCTAAGGCACTTACCTTGCAGACAGCTAACCCAGGTTCAAATCCTGGCACCCTACATGGTCCCCCAAACCCACCAGAAGTGATCCTTGAACAAAGCTGAGTGTGACCTACCACCCCACTCTCAAAAAAGTAAGAATGCAGAAATAAGTAGGTGAGAAAAAGCATAAGAATACTATAACAATTGGCTCCCTAATGGGAAATGTATCTAGAATATATATACCTCCACTCTATATACCCCCTCCCCAAGCTGCGATGTAAATGTTAGATGAAGAGGGATTTGTCAAAAGTGAGTTTAGGAAGGAGAAGGACCATTGTGCAGTGCAGTTAATAGCTGAATGGAGGTCATGTAGCTTTGGTAGCACTGAAGGAAGTATGACTTCCAGAGCTAGGGAAGTAGTGACAGCTGTATTTTCTGTATTAGCCAGACCACCAGTGAGATCTGTCAACATTCAGGGTCTCATGGTTGATAAGATTCTGGAGCTAGAGAATGCAGTGAAGGTGCTCATGTCTCTTCCTTTTAAGAAAAAGTTGAAGGGACTCGGATCACTACCAATCCAAATCTGGCAGCCATAATGGCGGCCTTTGAAGAGCTGAGTGGTACTATAGGGGAGTGTCCAGGGAGGAACAACACTTGCAGCCTGGAAGGGACAGACTAGAGATGAATGTCCAAGAAAAACAGAGATGCTGAGTGCTTTCTGCACATGTCTCATCCAGTGAGCTGCCACCTTCTCTGTGGAATGGTCCTGAGCAGTGCTTCAGGAAAGGTGTCCAATGACAAGTTTGGGATTTTTGTGGAAACTTGGAGAACTAAAGTGAACCTGAAAGCCTATCTCAGGGGCGCTACCTTGAGGATGCTACTTTGGGTGGCGGGGAAGGGGGGTGTTTTGCAGCATATCTGCAAAGCAAGGGAACTATCTTTATAATCTCTTTCTTTTCCTGGCACCTGGGGGTCTTATCCTAAGTTAGGATCTGGCTGTTTATTTGACCTCTTATCACTGATTAGGCTGTTAATAGACCACTAGCATCTGTGTGAAGACTTCCAAGCATGGGGGAGGCCTTGTGTTTGCATGAAACTGCACCACTTTTTCATACCAGTCTAAATAAATGGTTAGGCCATTCTTACTAAATGTAGGTGGTAGCTTCAGCTGTGACTCATTCATGTCCCCCAAAGGTTCTAAGAGACTGAAAGACAACCAGGACTTGATCTCTGCCTTTCCTTACCATTTCTCTGAAAAATAGGCCAGTTTCTCTGAGCAGCAGTGGCCTTTGAGTTTGTGCTGTTGTGGTTGACATGAGCACAGAGGGATGAACGTTGGACCTGAGCCACCAGTTGTCACTGATTGTTTTAGTTTCAGCTGGTGTTTGCTGAGGTGTTCTGTCCCTGAGTCAGTGTTCCAGTAACCTTGTGAGATCAATACTTTTCCCCCTTTCAAGATAAGAAAACTGAGGCCCAGGCAAGTCACCAGATAGATTCTAAGGGCCAGAGCAGTGGAGCAACGATAGGGCATTTGCCTTGCACGTGGGTGACCTAGGACGGACTGCAGTTGGATCCCCCGGAGTCCCATATGGTCCTCCGAGCCAGGAGTGATTTCTGAGAGCATAGCCAGGAGCAACCCCTGAACATCACCAGGTGTGGCCCCAAACCAACTCCCCACACACACACACAAAAAAAAATAGATTCTAGATCAGAGAGAACCAGTATGTGGTAGAGTCAAACTCAACTTCGGGGTGTCCTTACCTGCTCCCCTCATCTCAGCCCTGAATTTAGGGCCTCTGAACATGTCACTACTAGTGCCTGTCACTAGACAGAAGATTTTTAGGACAGGCTGATGATCTAGCATTCCTTTTGACCCATACAGTGATTGTTGAAAATCTCCCACATAGACACAAGTTCTAGAAAGGTGCCTTATGGATGCAGGGAGAGTTCCAGCAGTTGGTGCAGGAACTAGGGTTCTGTGGTATAATATATGAAACAGTTTCCATAAGATTATCCTTGGAATTGTGGTATATAAAAGTGTTTCCTTAGGATTGTTCTGTGACTATTGCCCCACCTAGCCCTTCCAGGTGGGGCGCTGTGGAGTTGGCAATAAATAGCTTGATAGACAGGGGAGAGGGGCCTTCTGCGAAAGCTGCCGGCTGCAGGAGGATTCTCTGGCTCTCTTTGCCCAATCTTTTACACCCTATCCTTCTTGTCTGTGTGGATTATTATTTGCTGCGGATAAATATTACCAAGGTCTTCCCCCGAAAGGGGACAAGGGGATGGGAAGTAATTTCTCATTCTGGGGACTGTTCTTGGATTCACAAATACCCAGCAAAGTTAACAGCGAAGATATCTTACACTGTGGGATTGCCTCGCTCACTTTTGACATATTTTTTTACTTCCCTCTATGACTTTTGATCTCACTTTTTATGGAACTGTGTCTGCTGTGCCCACTGTCTTTCTGCTGCCCAAACACGAAGGCCCCTTCCCTGAACTATGTCCAATAGAAAAGTACAGTATTTTCTCAGTCAAATTCTTTCCCCGTCTTATCTGCAGATGAATATAATAACCCTGACTCTGAAAGATAGCTGAGTCAAGACCTTGCTAACCTCCTGAGAAGCTTATTTCCTTTCCCCAACAGCTCTGGGGCACGAGGCCAGCTCTGCCAGGGTAGCAGCCAGAACCCGGGAAGCTCCCCAGTGTGACTCCTGATATCACAGAGGTCATAGATTTCTGGTCACTCGCTTCATCAGCCTTGGCTTTATAACACCATGGTTTATGCTGGCCTTTATTCCTCCCTGAGAAAACACAGTAGCTCTGCATTTGATGTGATTGCGGCCATTGTTCATCGAGCTTCTGACCCTGCAGACAAAGAAGATTTGTGATGGCATGAGTTTGGAGCTTCTCTTGGACTGTCCCTCTTAAGAGTGAGGACAGAGCAGGTTCTGTATGAGGGTAGGCCCATGTAGATCATTGACAGGGCTGAGCTTGTGATTCGATAGGACACAGGGAGTAAGTTCTTTCCCTGAGTCCCTGCCGATGGTTTGGGGTAGACCTACCAAGCTAAGGGAGAGAAATGGGGTCCTAAAACATAATGCCTCTGCTGGGGTCACTTGGTTTCTTCTCTAGAAGGGCTGCATTTGATGCATTTGACCTAGAATCCACATGATTTCTAAAATGGTTTTAATGTGTCCCTAATTTCAAAAGACATTTGTGGAGGAAAAGTTGAAAAGCAAAGGAAAGGGAGGGGGAAATGATGAATTCTACAACCGAGATGGTACCACAGCTTGGTCCCCTTTATCTGCACTGTATCTCCCCCACTCCTGCCCTGTCACCTCCCCCACTTCCTTTTCACTGTGCCCCCTTCCTGTTTCTTGACAAGGTGGTTGAGAACAGCCAACCCCCTTTTCTGGTTGTCCCCCACGAGTTTAACTGTTTTTTTTTTTTCCTAAATTGGGCTCCTGACTTTCTCAGGACTTCTAAGTTTCACTTTTTCCAAGCAGTTATGGTTGATGGTTGCTCTTGGGTTTCTTTTTTTTTTTGGTTGATCAGGAAGACAGACACTTCCAGAAACCTGCACAATCCTACTGTGTTAGTCCCATTTCTGTGAACTCCACAGTCTAAATAACCATCTGGAAAAGTAGTGCAGCAAGTTAAGGCACTTGCTTTGCATGTGGCCCAGCTCAAATTGATCCCCAGAAATGATCCTCTGGACACAAAGCTTGTCATCCTATCTCCCATTTTCCTGTGTAATCTTACCTGATAGTCAGACTAACTTATTTCTGGGAGGGGTTTGTGGTTGCTAATAAAAGGGGTTGCCTCAGGGGTGTAGGAGGACTCATGAAGGAGGCTCAGCTGAAGTAGCAGCATGGAAGATAAAAAACTCAGGACTCTATAATTAAATATGTATTTCTACAAGAGCTAAAAATGTTCTCAAGCACAGAGCTGGGTAGAACCCCTAAAAATTAATGTACAAAGAATTTAACTGTGTTGTTATTTTTTAACGTTATTTGTTTATTGATTGATTGATTGATTGGTTTTGGGGCCATACCCAGCGGTGCTCAGGGGTCCCTCCTGGCTCTGCACTCAGAAATCTCACCTGGCAGGTTGGGGGACCACATGGAATGCCAGGAATCAAACCAGGACCTTTTTGGGTTGCATGCAAGACAGATGCCCTACTGCTGTGCTATGTCTCTATAGCCCATGAACTGTGTTGTTTTAATCATTAAAATAATGTTTGCATGGCCAGAGAGACAGCATGAAGGTAAGGCATTTGCCTTGCATGCAGAAGGACGGTGGTTTGAATCCCTGCATCCCATATGGTCCCCCGAGCCTGTCTGGAGCGATTTCTGAGTTTAGAGCTAGGAGTGACTCCTGCATGTTGCCGGGTGTGACCCAAAAACCAAATAATAATAATAATAATAATAATAATAATGTTTGCAATCAAGATGTTTAAATAAAATATCAAAAAATAAAAGAAAATAATAATGTTTGCAAAAACCCTGGTAATAGAGCTTGATTGATGGTAAATGGTAAACAGGGCTCCTCACTGGTCATCGTTGATGCCATTTTCTTTTTCTTTTTCTCTCCTGACCAGACCATAGGGTATGACCCCATCATTTCCCCTGAGGTCTCTGCCTCCTTTGGAGTTCAGCAGCTGCCCCTGGAAGAGATCTGGCCTCTGTGTGATTTCATCACGGTACATACGCCTCTCCTGCCCTCCACCACAGGTAGATGCACCCTTCCCCATGAAGTGGCCATGGCAGCCATTGAGCAGATAAGGGTGGGTGCTCAGAACCTCCTGCATCACTAAGAGCTGAACTGTGTGTAGGTCCTACCCAGCTTTCTGTTAGTCTGGAACATGGTGATGCTTTGCTGGTCAGCTCTGCCTCACATGGAGGAGGATAGGAGGCTACTGGCTAAAAATGGCAGCTGGTGAGCTGTATGAACAAGTATGATCAATAACTCTAGGGTTCCTTCTGGGGCTACTGCAGGCCTTTCTGCTTCTAGCACCTACTGGGAACAATAATGTCTTAGGAAATTTTCAGAAGTTTCTCTTTTGTTTGTTTGTTTAGTGTTTTTTTGGGGGGCACACCCATAATGCTCAGGGATTACTCCTGGCTTTGCGCTTAGCTCCTGGCTTGGGGGACCATATGGGATGTTGGGGATTGAACCCAGGTCTATCCTGGGCAGCCACATGCAAGGCAAATGCCCTACTGATGTGCTATCGCTCCAGTCCCCCTTTCAGAAGTTTCTAAATAAGGGTCTGCATCACTGCCATTGGGTATGGTGCTTGCCATATGTGTGGCTGATGTGTTTGACCCCATGTTCTTCATATGGTTCTCAGAATTTCACCAGGAGTGATGCTGAGCAGAGAACTAGTAGTAAGCCCTAAACACTGTTAACTGTGTACTTCCAAAATCACAAATAAACAGAGTTTGCCCTAAATTCTGCCCCAGAGTCTGAGGTGAGAGGTAAGACCAGAGTGGCTTTTACCTGGCAGGACGAGAGGCCCTTGGGGACAGAATTGGCTGTGCAGAGGGGAGCTTGGGTAACTCTAGTTCAGGAAGAGCATTCAGGACACTGCATCCTTACTTGTTGCATAAAGCATCTTTCTTCTTCCAGGTTTGTTGAATGATGGCACCTTTGCTCAGTGCAAGAAGGGGGTGCGTGTGGTGAACTGTGCCCGGGGAGGAATTGTGGATGAAGGGGCCTTACTCCGGGCCCTGCAGTCTGGTCACTGTGCTGGAGCTGCTCTCGATGTGTTCACAGAAGTAAGTGCCTGTTGTTCCTGGGGAGGCAGAAGAGGCTTGTGGCCTGGAAGGCCATGTTTGTAGGTCTTGGGCTTGCTATGTTCAATTCTTAGAAAGGAAACAGTTGTGTTCGCAAAAGGAACACCTTAGAGTTTTGAGTATTATGTCCCTCAGCATAAGACATCATATCCCATAAGGAGCAGAGGCAGACTTCTTATTTTTCTGCCAAACTCTGGCTTGAAGTAGGACTCAACTTCCTGTGTCTGTCTCCTTGACTCTTGCTATGTTTAGAGAGAAACAGAGCAGCAAATTGGTTCTTAGGTTAAGAGTTTAGAGCAATATTGCCACACTCTTTTTTATTTAAACCCAAAGACTATAGAAACTATGACCAGGAGGACTGGTCAACGATAGGAAGCTTCCCACAAAGGCAGGGGTGCAGAGGGGAGTGCAGTTAGGACAGAGAGGGGACCACTCTGACAATAATAGTTGGAAATGATCCCTCTGAACAAAAACTGGGTGCTGAAAAAAAATAGAGTGATATGCATGGCATATTTTCGTTTATAGTATTGCAAACCACAGTGCTTAAAGAACAAAGGGGGAAGAGAGAGACAGAGAGAAGAAAAATATCTGCGATAGATATCTGCAGTCTATGGGTAGGAGGGAAACTAGGTATATTGGTAGCAGGAAGTGTACACTGGTGAAGAGATGGGTTTTGGAACATTTTATGACCGAGACTTAATCATGAACAACTTTGTAAATGTATCTCATGGTGATTCAATACAAATTTATATTTTTTATTATATTTGTTTTGACCAAAGTGGATTACAAATCTTTCACAGTAATATTTTAGGTACATATTGACAGTGAATCAGGACCATTCTCACCACCAATGTTGTCCTCCCTCCACTCCCCATTCCCAGCATGCACCCCATATCCTTCTCCTTTACCCTCCAGGCTGCTAGTATAAGTGGTCCCATCTGTGTCTAGCTTGTTGTCGAATAGATATGGATTCTGTTGTCATTGGCTTTGGATAAAGAGAAGAATTTAGGCCAAGTAAAGGTGGTAATCCCTTACCATGAGTCTCTGAGGAGCTAAAATCCTTCTTAAGAAAAAACTCCACTCCAGTATCCACAAATTCATTTTCCCTAGGAGAAAAATGATCATGGTTAGAAACATCCTGATTCTTCGACCCCATCACCATCTTTAGCGGCTGCTCTTCCTAGGTCTCTGCTCATCTGTTTTTCCCTCACAGCTCTCACTTCCGGCTGGTGATGCAGGTGCATTTCCTCTCAGGAAATGCTCTCTCAGTGTCAGGAGTGCAGGTCAGAGTAGGCAGATGGGTGTTGCTGGTTACTAGCCTTGAGACCTTGGACTCCAGCCCATCTCTGCATCTGTCCAGGTCAACCTTCTGCTCCTTGTCCAGGCCACACTGTAGATTAATATCATCATTCCTAATTATACAGTGCTTTGGAGGCAGGTGTGTGTTGACTCTTAAGTGACTCCTTCCTAGTAGCACCATCCTCCATCTTCCCTGACCATATGGGACTGAGTATCACAGGGCAATATGGCCAACACTCACTAGGAGCTGAGAGCGCTCTAGGAAGAAAGACCCTAAGAGATATGGAGCCTCAGTGCTACTTCAAAGGCAGGCCCAGCAAACAGGGCTAGGAAGATATTTGGGGTATTGGTGCCCAGGTGAACAGCCTGTCTTGGGGAAGAACCAACACCAGCCCTGAGTTCCTGTTGGGAGACTGACACTGGGCTAAGTGCTGGCAGTGAGGTGAAGGTGCATGCAATGGGATGAGGACAAACACGAGTAACAAGTCTAGTTGAGAAATACGCATTTAGGGGCCATAGAGATAGCACAGCAGTAGGGCATTTGCCTTGCATGTGGCCAACCCAGGATGGACAGTGGTTCGATTCCCGGCCCCCATATGGACTCCCAGCCTGCCAGGAGTGATTTCTGAGTGCTGAGCCAGAACTAACCCCTGAGCACTGCTGGGTGTGGTCCAACAACCAATCAACCAATTAATCAATCAATCAATAAAGATTTTAAAAAAGAAATATGCATTTAATCACTCCAGTAACATTAGAAAATGGGGCCTTTTAATTTCTTTCTTGGGAAGGGAGAATGGTGTTTCGTTTTTGCAGGGTTTACTGAAGGCACGGAGTTAGCCAGTGTGTTGGAGCTGAGATTAGAATCTGACCACCATGGGGCTGGAGAGATAGTATGGAAGTAGGGCGTTTGCCTTGCATGCAGAAGGACGGTGGTTCTAATCCTGGCATCCATATAGTCCCCCAGTCTGCCAGGGGCGATTTCTGAGTGCAGAGCCAGGAGTAACCCCTGAGTGCTGCTGGGTGTGACCCAAAAAAACAAAAACAAAAAAATCTGACCACTGTGCATGGTAGAACACTATGTGAGGAGCTGATTACTGAATCCGTGAGCCTCCTGAAAGGGCATAGAAGGTACATCCCTACTACCCTCTTTCTAATACAAATGCCCTCTTTCCCTGAGTAGCCCATGGGTGCCAGGGGCCAAGAAGTGTCTTTCCCGGCAGGAACCACCTCGGAACCGAGCCTTGGTGGACCATGAGAATGTCATCAGCTGTCCCCACCTTGGGGCCAGCACCAAGGAAGCCCAGAGCCGCTGTGGGGAGGAAATTGCCATCCAGTTCGTGGACATGGTGAAGGGGAAATCTCTCACGGGTGTTGTAAGTACCATCTTGGGGACGTGTCATGGGGAAGGGCATCATACTTCTGGGAATGAGAAGCCTGCCATAGTGATCACATTCAGCCTTGGAAGTAAGGAGTTCCACCCCAAGATTTTGGGGGATGGGCCACCCTCTTTTCGCCTGGCCCTGGAGGTTGACCCTGCCTAATCCTGTTACTTTGTCTCCTGGAAGCAGACTGGGGCTGGTCCCAGGTCCTTGCCTCTGAAGAAAGGGCCCTTTGTTCTCCACATGGCCTTGGAGTGAGGGAGTGCCCAGGGAGGTGGGCAGACACTTAGGGTAAGGAAGCGGCCATTGGAGAATGCCTCATTCGGAGGATCTCACTGCTAAATTCCCTGAGCACTTCTCATTTATTTAATTTTTTAGGGGGCCACATCTGGTGATGTTCAGGGGTTACTCTTGACTCTGTGCTCAGGAGTCATTTCTGTGGGTGCTCTAGGATCAGAGATTGAACCCAGGCTGACAGGATATGCGCTACCTACTGTATTATCTTTCTGTTTTCGTCTCATTCCATTTTAGAATCCTGGTTATTGTCTTTCCCTAAAGATCTCCCCAACACACCACACACACACACACACACACACACACACACACACACACAAACTCTATTCTTTCCTTGCATTGTGATTTTCTGTCTTTTGCTCCTCGCTGCTTAGCTTGGACCCTTTTGGCATATGCCATTCTCCAAGCCAAGCCCGACTTACCTTTCTACCTTGCCACACTCTTTCAATCTTTAGATATCCCTTGCCTCTTGGGGGTTGGTTACCAACCAACTTCATGAATAAGGAAGCCCAAGATCTTGAGATCCTTGTTGCCCCCCTTCATTCATAAAGACTTGTTTGGTCTTTCCAGCTTCATTCCATACAGACTATCCAAATTTGATTTTTCCCGTGCCATTCCACACATTTCCCAGTGTGGCCCCTCGAATCCCACCAGGAATGATCCCTGAGTACAAAGCTAGGAGTAACCCCTGAGCACTGTTGGCCTGGCCACAAAAGCCAAATCAAACCAAACAAACAAACAAACAAAAAAGCCCAGTTCAAATCCTTTATCTTTCATATTTTTTAAAACCATTTTCACTGTAGTACCAAGATTTAACTACACAGGTAGTTACACTTCCATTTATACATTCAACACCAGACCCATCAATAAGGGCCCTCCCCAGTCATCCCCCTCCATAAAAATCTTTCATATTTTAAAACCATATTGTATTCATCGTTCACTGTTTATAGCCTAAATTTGGAATTTGAATGTTATTCTTTAAATCCTAAGAAAAAGAAGGAAGGAAGGAAGGAAGGAAGGAAGGAAGGAAGGAAGGAAGGAAGGAAGGAAGGAAGGAAGGAAGGAAGGAAGGAAATGAGAGAGAGAGGAAGGAAGGAAAGAAGAAAGAAAGAAAAGAAAGAAAGAAAGAAAGAAAGAAAGAAAGAAAGAAAGAAAGAAAGAAAGAAAGAAAGAAAGAAAGAAAGAAAGAAAGAAAGAAAGAAAGAAAGAGAAAGAGGGAAAGAAACAGAAAGACAGAGAAAGAAAGAGAAAGAAGAGAGAATGAAAGAAGGAAGAAAGAAAGGAAAAAGAAAGAGGAAGGAAGGAAGGGAGAGAAAGAGAGAAGAAGGAAGGAAGGAAGAAAATGAGAGAAAGAGAGAGGAAGGAAGGAAAAAAGAAAGAAGGAAGAAAGAAAAAAGAAAGGGAAAGAGGGAAAGAAACAGAAAGACAGAAAGAGAGAATGAAAGAAAGAAAGAAAGAAAGAAAGAAAAGAGGGAAAGAAAAGAGGGAAAGAAACAGAGAAAGAAAGAGAAAGGAGAGAGAATAAAGAAAGAAAGAAAGAAAGAAAGAAAGAAAGAAAGAAAGAAAGAAAGAAAGAAAGAAAGAAAGAAAGAAAGAAAGAAAGAAAGAAAGAAAGAAAGAGAAAGGAGAGAGAATGAAAGAAAGAAGGAAGAAATAAAGGAAAAAGAAGAAAGAAAGAGGAAGGAAGGAAGGAAGGAAGGAAGGAAGGAAGGAAGGAAGGAAGGAAGGAAGGAAGGAAGGAAAAGAACAAAGAAAGCCAGCCACATTCTTCTGAGCCAAGTTTTGAGTCTTCAAGGACTAACCCACAATATAAAGCACCTTTGTTGCTCAGATATCTCCTTGCCTGAGCATTTCCTGATGAAATGAGAGCCAGAGAGTGTGAGTGGGTGCGGAGAGTGATTTTGGGGAGGGAGTTCAGCCTTGGCAGCAGCTGGCACTTCTGGTTTCCTGCCAGCATTGATATCTCATTGCTTAGAGCTGTGGCTCAAGAGAGACAGAATGATTTCTTTCCTGTATCAATCCTGCCATATTGATTTGCTTGCCTGGCTTTGTGTACCACGTGCTCCTTCACCTCCCAAAGAAGTAAGGGCCCTCTGGGGTGGGGTAGGACAGGCTGACCTGGAACCCAAAGAGCAAATGCTTCTAAACACACTTGGAGTGTGTTTTCATGCCTTTGTGTTTCTCCCTCTGCTGATAGTTCAGGGCACAGAGCATCTAGGTTTCTGAGCAGGTTCATTTCATGTTTTTCAAACTTTATTTGTTAATTGATTGATTAGTTTTTGGGCCACACTCAGCGGTGCTCAGGGATAACTCCTGGCTTCTGCAGTTATCTTCACCCCTGGTAGGCTGGAGGACCATATGGGATGCCAGGAATCGAACCAGATCCCTCCTGGATTGGTCTCATGCAAGGCAGGTATCTTACTGCTGTGCTATTTCTCTGGCCCAGTTCATTTCTTCTTGATAATTTTGGCTGACATTGAAGCATAACTTCTGCCAGCCCTTCTGTTTTTCCTTTTGAAGCTTTTGTAAATGTGGGATTTTTGGGGGTTTTTTGCCTTCAGTGGTCAAAGCCTGTAAATTATTCATAGTAATATGAATTATGAAAGACATTTGAGGCCTTTTCATGAAAGGGAAAACCAGCTACATTAAATGGAAACACAAATGTCTCCTTGTTACTTAAGGGCAAAACATTCAAAATACTTAGATTAAAGCAAATGTAGGGGCCGGAGCGATAGCACAGCAGTAGGGCATTTACTTTGCAGATAACCCATCCAGGACAGACAGTGGTTCAAATCCTGGCATATCCCATATGAGTCCCCCAAGCCTGCCAGGAGCGATTTATGAGCACAGAGCCAGGAGTAACCCCTGAGCACCATCGGGTGTGACCCCCCCAAAAAAAAATTAAACTAAAAAAATATAATAAAGCCCCAGAATGGAAAGTCTCCTTTCCTTTTACAGGAAGCATTGAGCCTAACTCATTGGTGCTTAAGAGCTACTCCCAGCTCTATGCTCAGGAGTTCCTCCTGACAGTGCTCCCTCCTGGTAGGAGCAAACCCTGAATGCACCCAATCTTATCTGGAAAGACATTTTTTTTTTTTTTTTTTTTTGTTTTTTTTTTTTTTTTTTTTTGGGCCACACCCTGTGACGCTCAGGGGTTACTCCTGGCTATGCGCTCAGAAGTTGCTCCTGGCTTCTTGGGGGACCATATGGGAGCCGGGGGATCGAACCGCGGTCCGTCCTAGGCTAGCGCAGGCAAGGCAGGCACCTTACCTCCAGCGCCACCGCCCGGCCCCTTGGAAAGACATTTTTTAAAGTTAGGGTTTTTTTATTCCCTCCCCCCAATAATTGATTTACAATATTCTGGAATTTCTGAGATTTCACTCCACACTTATGTACATCTATAAGTTGACATTATTGCCACTACCAAAAGACCCTCTGGTCATCTATCTCATTCTTCTTGCCCCTTTCCCTTAGGAAATCATCAGTGTTTATTAATTCTAGGAATTCATTTTGTTATTTCCTTGTCAGTGTGCTTCGGTAGGGCATATTCCACATGAAAGTGAATTTTTGGATAGCTGAAGACAATTCAGACACATTGGAAATTTCTGTAACCCAATTCTTTACTGCAGGTTAGTTCTGCTCTAATCTCAGACACAGATTAATATATGAGTCCTGTTAGTGCCTGGAGACATCTGGCTATTCCAGACTCTCCCTCTTTGTTTTCTAGAAAATACTAGAAGCCTCTTTTACTCAGAGGAGCTGGCACAAGCACTCCTATTACTGTGGCCTTGCACAGTAGACAGAAGTGAGGCATGAAATGATCTTCGGGACCAGCTTTGTCTCTTGTTCCCACTCTGGGGTTGCTCTTATTCTGTCTCCTCTCTTGCATTTTTTTGTGCTCCTTTTTGTGCCCTCCCCCTTAGAAATCATCCCAGGGAGCCCCCAGACCCAGTGCCTATACATAAAGGTTTGCTGGACAGTCCTGTCTCCCAGGCTATTTCCAACGTAAGCCCATACTTGCTTTAACTCTCTGCCAGTTAATGTCTTTATGAAGACAAGATATGAAGAGTATTTTCTTTCTGTCACATCTTAAGCTTCCGGCTGGATTTCTACCACCTGCCAGATTTTTAACTCAGTCCTTTTTAGATGGGTCTCTCTTTCAAAGGGTGCTAGTAAAAGTACTTACCTAGAGCCATAGCATCTTAACCTCATGTGGAACAGAAATTTATATTCAAGACATTCCTGGCTTTGGCCTCATAGTGTTTTCTGGTTGATAAAACCCCAAACTTACTATCTTAGATGCATATGTGTTGTCAACCTCCTTTCACTGTCCAGTGTATAAATGTCCCTTCCAGTGGACCTCACAGAGGTAGTGTTTGAGGAGTGAAAACATCATGGAAAGTATAACACGACTTTATTTATGTCTTAATAATATTTTATTTAAACACCTTGATAACAAACATGATTGTGGTTGGGTTTCAGTCATGTAAAGAACACCCCCCATCACCAGTACAACATTCCCATCACTAGTGCCCCAAATCTCCCTCCTCTGCACCCCAGCCCCACCTGTACTCGAGATAGGCTTTCTACTTCCCTCATTCATTCACATGGTTAGGATAGTTCTCAGTGTAGTTATTTCTCTAACTGCACTCACCACTCTTTGTGGTGAGCTTAATGAATTGAACTTCCAGCCCTCCTCTCTTTTGTCTCTGAAAATTATTGCAAGAATGTCTTTCATTCTCCTTAAAACCCATAGATGAGTGAGACTATTCTGCATTTTTTTCTCTCCCTCAGACTTATTTCACTCAGCATAATAGACTCCATGTACATCCATATGTATAGGAAAATTTTATGACTTCATTTCTCCTGATGGCTGCATAATAGTACATTGTATATATGTACCTCAGTTTCTTTTGCCTTTCATCCTGTTGGAGGGGCATCTTGGTTGTTTCCATGAGTCTGGCTATTGTGAATATGTGCTGCAATAAATATAGGTGTGAGGGAAGGGATTTTTGTATTGTATTCTTGATAACACGACTTTATTATGACTTTGAGTCACCATGTTTCGTGACTTTGGACACATCCTATTTTGAAAATAAAGATAAAAAAATTGAAGGAGATGTCCACAAGAGGGGCCTCCCAGTCTCCTTCTGTGTGCTCCATGGCCCTATGTACTCTGTCTACATGTGGATTCTCCCAAACAAGAGACACATGTCCTCCCTAAACAAGGTGTAGCAGTTCAGTACGGGGGCAAATGCTTTCATCCTCCCTCCTTGCAACATGTTAGAGTTTAATCTTTGATCCTAGAGCTCTCCTCAGCTAGAGGAACATGTTGTTGTCTTCTTATTGGTGGCTGATGGCTTTTGTCTCACATGCACCACCCAAACACAACACCCACACTCACAAATACATACACACATTCATACAACCCCCAGCCTGTGTGACCCTCTGCTCTCTGCTTTCGACATGTTGCCAGGTCTTGACAACAAGGCTTTAATTTGGGGTTGGGATGGTGGGAATGATAGTACAACTGAGAGGGTACTTGCTTTGCATGGGTTCAATCCCTGGACACCACTCCCCCATATGGTTCCCTGAGCATTGCCAGGAGTGATTCCTGAGTGCAGAGTCAAGAATAATCACTAAGCATTGTCAACCATAGTTAGAAAACTGAAAAAATAAATAAATTGGGGGTCAGAGCTGAGTAGCTGTTATCTTGTCTTCCTCCTATCTTCTGATCTCAGCCCTGATCCTCCTTTCTCTGCAGGTAATGCTCAAGCTCCTTACCAGTGCTTTCTCTCCACACACAAAACCTTGGATTGGTCCTGGCAGAAGCATTGGGGACCCTGATACGATCCTGGGCTGGGTCCCCCAAAGGAACCATCCACATAGTGACACAAGGTAACTGAGGACGCTTCAGAAGACGGGGAGAAGAACTCTAAATTTACAACCCCCCGGGTTTAATCACTGCAATTTTATCATGGATCAGTGAGGGACTCAAGTCCCCTGGTCATGTGGTTTCGCGTCCCACATTCTGAGTGTTGTGGGGGCAAGGGGAAAGGGGGAGCACAAAAGTCACTGGGAGGGGGTTAGAGAGAGGCTCTGCAGACTGAGCACATGCTTTGCATTGGGGTTAGGGAGTGATGTCTGGCACTGCATCAACCCCCAAGCACAGAGCACAGACCTGTTCAAAAAAGATTATTGAGGGACTGGAGTGATGATGCTACAGCAGGTAGGGCTCTTGTCCACTTGAGCTTGATCCCCAGTTATTTCATATGGTCCCTCCTAGCCCACCAAAAATAATTTGAGTACAGATTCAAGAGTTAAATCTGAGCTCTGCTGGTGTGGCCCCCGAACAAACAAGCACACAAGGCTATTGAGAAAAAGGACTTCCTTTTCACCAATCGATTTTTGAGATTTTTGGGGTGTTGTTTTTTTTGTTTAAGGAGGCATAGTGCACAGATGCTCAAGGGCTTACTCCTGGGGGGGCTCTGAATTCAGGACTTATTCTAGTGTTGCTTGGAAGACCACTCATGATGCTGGGAATCAAGTTGTGGTGGGCCGGTGTGCAAGCAAGTGCCTTGATCTTGTATTACCTCTCACAAGTCATATTTTTTGGGCCACACCCAGCGGTGCTCAGGGGGTTACTCCTGGCTGTCTACTCAGAAATAGCTCCTGGCAGGCACGGGGGACCATATGGGACACTGGGATTCGAACCAACCACCTTAGGTCCTGGATCTTGCTGCTTGCAAGGCAAACGCCGCTGTGCTTATCTCTCCGGCCTCACAAGTCATATTTTTTATAGTATTTTAAAAATGAATAGGAGGGGGGCCAGAGAGATAGCACAGAGGTAAGGCATTTGTCTCGCATGCAGAAGAATGGTGGTTCGAATCCTGGCATTCCATATGGTCCCCCCGAGCCTGCCAGGAGTGATTTCTGAGCATAGAGCCAGGAGTAACTCATGAGCGCTGCCCGATGTGGCCCAAAACTAAAAACAAACAAACAAAACAAAAACAAAGAATATGAGGGGGAGGAGAGATAGCACAATGGTAGGGTGTTTGCCTTGAATGTGACTGACCCAGGAGGGACCCGGTCTGATTCATGGCATCCCATATGGTCCCAAACCTGTCAGAAGTGATTTTTGAGTGTAGAGCCATGAGTAACCCCTGAGCATCACTGGGTATGGCCAAAACACAATCAGTCAATCCAATTTAATAAAATAAATAAAAGTGAATATGATACAAGAGAGGCCACATAGAGCATTCATTCTAGGCCATAGGATGAGGGTCAGGGAGTCCCAGACACAGCGCCTTAGGTTTGATTCTGATGTCAGTCTTGTGGCTTACCTGCTACATGACCTTTCTCTGAGCCTGTGAACCTGAACTGAGAAGTGGGGGTTCCAGGGGCTTCTGCTTTGTGGCAGACGAAAGCGTGTCCTTGCCATTGCTGCCAGCCTGTGTGCAACCTTAAGTGAAAGAGGAAAGCGCCCTCATTTGGCCTCACGGGGGCACAGCGCAGACTCCAGCTGCTTCTGCAGATGTGATGAGAAGGCTGAGGATGAGGCCTCCATTGGGGAAGGCTGGGACCTTATTACCCAGGCCATAGGGAACAGAGTAGCTTTTGGTTTTATTTCACCTCTTCTACTCCCATTTCCTAAGGCTGGCAACGCATGAGTACCAGCTCAAGAGAAGAATGAGATATTATTTGTGGGCCCGGAGAGATAGCACAGCGGCGTTTGCCTTGCAAGCAGCCGACCCAGGACCAAAGGTGGTTGGTTTGAATCCTGGTGTCCCATATGGTCCCCCGTGCCTGCCAGGAGCTATTTCTGAGCAGACAGCCTGAGCACAACCGGGTGTGGCCCAAACCCCCCCCCCCAAAAAAAAGATATTATTTGTGTCCTTTCTCAAATGATAGTGACCCGCCAGGGCCTAGTGATTGGGGAGCAGTGCAGTTGGTTTGAGTTTTACAGAAGAGTTTCTCTTTTTCTCGTGTGTGTTTGTGTGTGCTTTATTATTTGTTTGGGGGGCCACATCCACTGGTACTCAGAACTTACTCCTGGCTCTGTGCTCAGTGATTATTCCTAGCGGTGCTCAAGTGACTCTATATGATGTCAGGGTTGGAACAAGGATCAGCTGCATGCAAGGCCAATGCCTTATCTGCCTTCTCTGTCCCGCTCCCAGGAACATCCCTGAAGAATGCGGGGAACTGTCTGAGTCCTGCTGTCATTGTTGGCCTTTTGAAAGAAGCTTCCAAGCAGGCTGATGTGAACCTGGTGAACGCCAAGCTGCTGGTACAGGAGGCCGGCCTCAATGTATGTGCCAACCAACTTCTCCCCTGCACTTTCCCAGCCTCCCTCAGAGCCTTTCCCACAGAATAGGAACCCCTGGATCTTCTTGAATCAATGGCGATGCCTGAGCAAGAGAGGCCCGATTTCTTCATCTGCCAAAAAAGGAGAGAAGGCTGTCTGGAAACTACAGAACAGTACCTCTCCCTCCCATTTCATAGCCTGCCATAATGAAATGGCTGAAGTCAATCTGGGAAAAATCCCAGACTGTGTGGTTTCTGGCACTGCTTCCAAAGCCCCTTTATAACCATGGATCATAGAAATCCAAAATGGCGGCCTCTTGTTTCTCTTTCTCCCATCCTGGTGCCACTGCAGAGATCCATTTGCTTTCAGGCCTTCTTGCAGAGGCAGGTAGGTGTGCAGTCGCTGTCATACCAGCAACTGAGTGGCTGGCCAAATTGGGGGTTCCACATTATACTCTCTTAGTCTCTGCTACCCTAGGGCTACCCTGTGGTGTCACCCTCCCAGGTCTGTCTGTGCTTTCCAGGCAAAAGCAAAAAGTGGAGCCCTATGTGATCCCTCACTACACCCTCATTATCCCCTGTTCCTTCCCCCACCTCCACCCAAGCGTTTACCAATTCTCACCAAGTTTTTTCTTGTCCTTTTTAGGGATTCTTAACAGTGCTAGGAAGATAATGCTCAGAGCCACCAGGCTCAACCCTTTTGCCTGTCCCCTACCCACTGGCCTGCTGGCCAGGTTGACACTCTACCCAACTGACCTAGAGACCCAAGAAGGGGTTTTGGGAGATAGCAAGGGGATTGATTGCCTCCCTGTCTTCTCCCTGCAGGTCACCACTTCGCATAACCCTGCCGTGCCAGGGGAGCAGGGCAGTGGGGAAGGCCTGCTCACTGTGGCCCTGGCAGATACCCCTTACCAGGCAGTGGGTTTGGTGCAGGGTACTACACCCGTGCTCCAAGCGCTCAATGGAGCTGTCTTTAGACCAGAAGTGCCTCTCCGCCGGGGCCTGCCGCTGCTCATGTTCCGAGCTCAGTCCTTCAGCCCTGCCATGCTGCCTACCATGATTGGTGAGAAGGGAGGGGTTAGGGAGGGCTAACAGGTATGATGGTAGTGGGGTTCTGGCATTGGGTTTCATAGACTTTTCTTTCTCCTTCAGAGAAGGAGATAGCTGAGGTTATCAAGTATGGGCAACCCCAAGTAAAGCACATTTTGGAGCTGTGTCCATTGAACTCACTTATTGAGTGCAGGATGTTTGCCCAGAGGCCAGCCTAACTGCCTCCATTCCAGGGTCCTTTACTTCCTTCTCTCCATCAGTGGTGGATCTTGGGGACCTGCCCTGCTTTTCCGGGGCTCTGCCTGCTCAGAATTTGTAACAAATTTGAAAAATTGAACTTTAAATTCAGTCCATGTGCCCATAGATCTCAGCAGGCCTAATTTCATCATCTTGGCCAATTTCCCACAGAAAATTCTATTTTTCTTCCTTGCTGTTGGTCTGGGTAGAATTGACAACCAACAAGTTGGGAGATTCCGTGAGGTCTTTGCAACTGGACCTCCCTTGCCCTGCCCCCAGCCAGGGTTTTAGGGTTCTCCCTAAAGTCTCCAAAAACAGTGAGGGAAATTGTATGGGCTTTTTTTTCTCATCTTTGTTTCCAAATTCTTCACCCTTCTGTACCTTGGACATTGAAATCCAAGATGGCGGCCTCTTGCTTCTCTTTCCTCCATCCTGGTGCCAATGCAGAGATCTGTTTGCTTTCAGGCCTTCTTGCAGAGGCAGGTGTGCAGTTACTATCCTACCAGACCTCCGCGGTGTCAGATGGGGCCACCTGGCATGTCATGGGCATCTCCTCCCTACTGCCCAACCTGGATGCATGGAAGCCGAACGTGACAGAGGCTTTTCAGATTCACTTCTGACCCCGAGATGCTTCTTGGAGTCCAGCCTCGGCGACTTTTCAGATGCAGCTGGCCTGCCACACTTAGCAGGGAGAACAGAGCCTCATTCCTGGGGCTGGTACTGGTTAGGCCACTGCAGATTGCTGAATCATCCAGCCTTTCTGGAACAGAAGCAACCACCTAATAAAGTGCCTGCCCCAAATTCCTTCCTTTGCAGTGTTATTAGCCTGAAGACCCACTCCAGGAAACATGGGCAATCCTGAGTTTGGGAGGTGGTGAGGTAGGGTAGGGAGAGATACTTTTTGGAGCATCTCTGTTTATATTTCTAGGGTATTTCATAGCCCTTCCATTTGGGGAATTACATACTAATAAACAATTCAACCTAGATAATGCAACATTACTGTAAAACCATATTTTAATACAAGTACAATACCACATTAAGTTTCAGGCACTGGGCAAGGTACTAAAGGAAGGTTAAGACTCAGGCTGGGGCCTGAGGCAGTGGTGCAAGCAGTAGGGCATTTGCCTTGCAAGTGCTGACCTAGGACAGACAGGGGTTCGATCCCTGGGTATCCTATATGGACCCTCAAGCCAGGAGCAATTTCAGAGCACAGAGCCAGGAATAACCCCCTGAGCGTCACTGGGTGTGGCCCAAAAACCAAAAAGAAGAAGACTCAGGCTGACCCCAGAATTTCCATCTGGCAGGCCAGAGGATATGCAATCGCTGGATGGAGGAGACACAATTTAGAGGTGTGTGTGAATCTTGCTGAGCCCCCTGAACTAAAAAGGTTGTATCTGAGATGTTTGAGAGGGTTTCATAAAGGGGAAGGAACGCAAGAACATATGGGTTTGAACATCTTTGGGCACGTATGGGTGGGAGAGTGGATTTGGTTTTTATTTTCCAAAGCAGTGATCTTTGACCTCAGGTGAGTATTCACCAGATGATTAGCATGGGATGATCTGCTTCTACCATGATTGTGAGTGTTGGAGAAACCCATTTGTGTCAAGAATGCCAGACACTCTGCAACTGTGGTTGGCAGCAGCATGAAGTAACCTCAGGGCCAAAGAGATAGTACAGCAGGTAGGGCGCTGGTCTTATTCACAAGTAACCCAGGTTTGATCCCTGCAATCACATATGGTCTCCCAAATCCCATCAAAAGTAATTCTGGAGTGCAGTCAGGAGTAACTCCTAGGTACTGCTGGTGTGACCTCAAAACCCATGAAAAACATGAGGCTGGAGCGGTGACGCAGTGGTAGGGCATTTGCCTTGCACACAGCTGACCTAGGACAGACTGTGGTTCGATCTCCCGGCATCCCACATGGTTCACCAAGCCAGGAGCGATTTCTGAACACACAGCTAGGAGTAACCCCTGAGTATCACCAGGTGTGCCCCCCCCAAAAAAAATAATCCATGAAAAAAATTTAAGGAACCCAAGACTGACTTCAATTCCATTACTGAGCCAAAGGCCAAAGGGGCAAACACAAGTGACATGACAATGCTGAGGTCAGTGGTGACCCAGAGCATGTATGTTTGGCTTTGCTGAAACTAATATGGGGGATCAGAGGGAGGAACAGTCTAGTTGGCTTCCAGCACTCTTGATCTTCAAGCAAGTGTTTATTGACCTTAAGTTTTTGTTTCTTTATTTGTAAGGGGTAATGAGTCCTTCTACTGAGCCCAAATCAATAGTTAATAGACTAAATTGTTTTTTGGAAGATGCTGAAGGTACTTGATGAATTTCTCTTCTTCATGTCTTCCCTTTTTTAAAAAAAAAAAAGTAGACAGAACAGACCTAAAGATTCACACCGAACTTATGCCACTGAACTTTCAGTTCCAGTGAGGGTTCAGCCAGCTGTAGGCTCTAGTCTCTGCATATTAAATGACTCATTCTCTCCTGGAAATTGAGCTGTGCATCACTTGGGGGAGGAATTTGAAAAACAAGCTGAGATGACTTATAAGATGATTGACTTTGGTGCTAGGGATTGAATGCATGCAAGGCATGCACTTTAACCCTGAGCCACAAACTTATAACTTGAACTCAGAGGCCAGAGCGATAGCACAGTGGTAGGGTGTTTGCCTTGCACGCAGCTTCCCAGGATGGACCTGGGTTCAATCCTCAGTGTCCCAGATGGTCTATTGAGCCAGGAGCAATTTCTGAGCACATAGCCAGAAGTATAACTCCTGAGTGTTACTGGATGTGATCTCAAAACAATAAAAAAAAAATTGAACTTAGATGTTGGAGAGATAGTATAGTGCGTAAGGTATTTGCTATTCCTGGCTCTCCAGAAAGTCTACTGTGCATTACTGCTGCTTTAATATAAAATATAAAGTCCTGTTTTGGGGGTGAGGCCTTTCTTGGCATGGTACCTTCCACTGTGGGTCTGTAGAAGGGGAGTAGCAGAGAAATAATTTCACAGGCAGTTAAAGTTTCATAGGAGTCAGCCAGCTTTATTTCACGACCCTGACCGCCAGGTGCATTTATTTCCTCACATGCTTCTATGCTAAACTTTTCTAGAAGCCTCTCTCTGCTGCTTCTCCTTTGGCTCTCTGCCTCTTTCTCTCAGGAGCTCTCTGTCTCCCTTTCAGCTGTTCTCCATCTTCCTTGCTGCCATATTCTCCTCTTTCTCTTTCTTACCCCCTCTCTCCTCCCAGGCAGACTCCTCTACCCAACCATTCCAGATGTGGGTAGTTCTGATCCTTCAGGTGGGACAAACAAGAAGTTTGGGGAGAAGATAGCCACACACTATCAGGAGTGCTTCCTAAGTATAGAGCCATGAATAAAACGAAGAACTGTTGCAAGAAATATTTTGAGTTCAGAGATAGATTAAAGGGCTATGGCACATGCTTTGTATGTGGGGTTAGTCCCCCACACCACACAATGCTGGAATTGTTCCCTTAGCGATGCCGGAATAAATCCTCAAGCAAAATACTTAGGGTAAGTAGCCCCTTAAACTCCACTGGATGTAACCTCCAAACAAAAATGAGCTTAGTGTTACCCATGAAAGTACAAGGGGGTGAAGAGCATACGATGCTTGCCTGACTTCTGCACAACAGATGAATACTGGCCTGAGCAGCTGCACTATGAGGTCAAGCAATGAAGTGTTGAATCTTGCATCCCACACCATGAGGTTGAGTGTTCCTGAGTACCTTCGGGGCTCTTTCAATAAACAAACAAAAATAACCCTAGTCTGTTTTCTCCTGTGGAGAGAACCATCCAGAAACCCAAGTTGGATATTTCAAAAAATAACTCTTTGGGCACAGGGAAACAGGAAGTTAGGGAACAATTTCCTTACACCACTCAATTCTATGGCAAGAAGGCAAGATTCATGAGCAAATCCAGTTGTGCTAGGTAAAAGAGTGCTGTCCACTTCTCAAACATGCCCAGGATTTGGGGGGCATCTCTACTTTCAGATTTCAGAATGAAATGTATTCTGTGAATCTAGGTTGGGAAGTAGAAACCTCTGTAAGCCTTCCACTGAAGCCAGGGCTTATGTGGGACCCAGAGAACCGGGGAATGCTAACTTCTGAGATCCACATTAAAAAACAAACTGAGCTAGCTCAATGTTCCTGGGGAACTTCAGTGCTACCTCGTATTTTGCTGGGCTGGACCATTCAGTTCTACTATAATAGGACCCGGAACCTCTCAGTCCCACTAATCATGGCGGAAGGGAGGGAGGAAGGGAGGGAGGGAGGGAGGAAGGGAGGGAGGGAGGGAGGGAGGGAGGGAGGAAGGAAGGAAGGAAGGAAGGAAGGAAGGACGGAAGGAAGGAAGGAAGGAAGGAAGGAAGGACGGAAGGAAGGAAGGAAGGAAGGAAGGAAGGAAGGAAGGAAGGAAGGAAGGAAGGAAGGAGGAAGGAAAGAAAAAAAGCTGAGAGGCAACTGCTGGAGAGGAAACCAGGTACCTCTGCTACCCCCTGGTGGTATTAAGTAGTTGAGCATCTTTGAGAGAAACTGGATGTGTTCAGGGGGATTTGGCAGATGGATGCTCAGTTCCAATTTGGAACTGGATGAAGCTCCTGCAACCCAGTTAAGTGTTTTCTAAAACCCCCTCTACAGTGTGTTCAAATGACTCCAGCACCAGGAGACATGGAAGTCCCTAGTAACTAGAAGCCAGTAGTGAAAAGTCGAATCTAATAGACATCAAAGCCAGACTATCTCAACACAAAAAAGGCCACATACATGGGCTTTTCCTCCAGAACCACAAACACCACTCTAGAGTTTGTAGGAAAAGCCCAGGAGAGTCCAGCCTGCCTGCAACACTGAGGAGCTCCTTCTCCCCCACAATCAGAATGCCCAGGAGGAATGCAAAGAGCTGGGGCTTCTAAATTGCAGCTGTGCTGGTGGACTTGAACAGAGATCAGCAGATGTCTGAAGACAGACCCCTGGAAAGGAGTCAGCTGCTCCTGGATTAGCACCCCAATTTGGGGTTTGTCTCAGATTTCTGCTGTTTATTGTGATACAAACACAATTTGGGCAGAGAGACAAGTAGGCAGGTCCAGTATCTTATGGCAGTAACCTATGGGAGACTCCTTCTCCCCTCCAGTCAGTCATTTCCAAAATAAGATTCCCTGTCACCTTATTCTGGCACCTGTGACCAAGGAAACTTCGTAACTGGAAGCACTCCAGGCTTCCCCCTTTCCCACTCTACAGATTCATGAACTGTGTGTGTGTGTGTGTGTGTGTGTGTGTGTGTGTGTGTGTGTGTGTGTGAGTGTGTGTGAAGTGAGATTATTTTTTACTGAAACTTATGAAGCAGTCAAGTGAGCAGGTAGGGAAGGGGCTCACACACACACAAAAGTTAATTCTTGAGATGAAAGAAAACCAAGAGACAGAACTTGGAGCTATCTTATCATTGGTTACATGCCAAACCTTGAGATGATCCCACCAGCAACACAACCAAGGAAGCTCCAGCAGGAATAAATGTCAGCAAAGGAATATCAAAACCTTGAACTACCTTCCGGCAACCACCCTAGCAACAATACTCATTCTACCTGTTCTACCTGTGTGGGAGCCCCATGTGGGACAGGCAGGGAAAACTCTGTAAAGCTCAACTTATAACAAATGAACTACACTCACATGTTGCCTGGGTACACAGTACCTGAGCATATGTTGCCCACATCTTTCCTCTTGAGGTGTGTATTTTTATGCTTTAACTATAGGACATTGTACTGTGTAAAATATAACCCACAGGTTGTGAGGTCATACTAAGGCACCATGTTTCTAAACCCCATGCAGAGGGGTCTGAAGAAGGACAGTAGCGGCAAAGAAGTAATAAACCAAGCCAGTCAGGAAAGAAACATGGAGCCAGTGGCTCTCACCAGCAGGGTGAGGAAGGGAAGAGTGATCCAGGTGGGCTTTTACATGTTCAAGAAAGAGGTTACAGGGGGAAAAAAGATGGGGGGACGCCTTTGTTTTGGGTTAATTGCTGCATATCATCTTATAGTACTGGGGCTTTCTCTATTTTGAAGAAATGCACTTTTCTGAAGTGTGTTTGGTTGGTTGGTTGGTTGGTTGGTTGGTTGGTTGGTTGGTTGGTTGGTTTTTGAGCCAAACCCAGTGATGCTCAGGGGTTACTCTTAGCTATGTGCTCAGAAATCACTCCTGGCTTGGGGGACCATATGGGAAGCCAGGGATTGAACCCAGGTTCGTCCTGAGTCTGCTGCCTACAAGGCAAACTCCCTACTGCTGTGCTATTGCTCCAGCCCCAATCCTGAAATTCTTTTCTGTGAGGGAAGGCAACAAACTCAAAAGGTCTGTGTAAGGTCTAGGATTGACTTTGCTTTCCTTGTTAGAGCAAGGCTCAGAGTCCTGAATCTTCCTAGCCACTTTCCCAGGTAGTTGAGGTGGAATAGAAAGAAAGAGGCAGATTCGCTCCTTGAGGCTATCCTTCCTCTCCTCCTTACTTGATATAAGTCACTTGAGACCTCCATTGGAATCACTTTATAGAACAATGTAAGGGGAGAGAAAGAGAAGTACTTGCTCAAGAAATAAAAATATGTGCTTCTCTAGAGTGGAAAAAGCAAGTAAAGATACCAAGAAATGGTATCTTTTTGATAGCATGGAGGTAAAGTGTTTGCCTTGCATGCAGAAGGACGGTGGTTCAAATCCCAGCATTCCATATAATCCCCTGAGCTTGCCAGGAGCTATTTCTGAGCGTAAAGCCAGGAGTAACCCCTGAGTGCAGCCGGGTGTGACCCCTAAACAACCCCCCCCAAAATACCAAGAAATAAACAATGGAGATACATGTTTAAGGGAGACCATGAGTAGAAAGAACAAGCTTGAACCATGACTGTTCTGTAAGAGAATATTGGAGGTCAAAGTCCTATAACAGGGGGAGCACACAGCCTAGAAGTAAGTTTTTCTGTTAGGTATCAAAACTTTGGAGGGAAGTGGGGGCCAGAGCAATGGCACATCAGGTAAAAATGTTTGCCTTGCACACAGCCAATTCAGGTTCCATCTCTGGGTTTTCTGAGCACTGTCCAGAGTAATTCCTTTGGTATACAGTGAAGAGTAATCCCTGAGCATCACCATTTTGGGCCAAAAACAAACAGGGGCTGGAGTGAAGTATAGTGGGCATGACATTTGCTTTATATGCAGCCAACCTGGTTTTTTTCTCCAACATCTCATATGAGCCTGAACACTCCCAGGAGTAATTCCTGAGTGCAGAACCAAGAGTAACTCCTAGCATTACCAACTGTGGCTCTAACCAAACCAAAAAACTTAAATGTTAGGAGATGGTGAGGCCCAAAGAGTACAGTACAGCCATTGACATCTGCCCTGAGTATATTTGCCCAGATGATCTGAGAAGACATAACCAATGAGTTCTGGAATTCCTTTCTGGCTTTCTGGGCTCTGTATGTCAGCTCTCCTCTACTTAATATCTTTACATTAAGGAAAGAAGCTGGGTTTCCTCACTTCCAGCAGTTTTTTTTTCACTGTATTTCTCATTCAGGGAAGTACAGAAGAGAGAGAGGGAGAGAGAGTGAAGTGTGAAGCTCAGCAAAATAACTGCTGTGATGGGTCGGGGATTCTGGGGTCCTTTTAGCCAGAGGTCTGCCAGGTTCCCTGTATGTGCACTGAGAAGTTTTGGAGTTATGATTCATACACAATCAAGGAGATATTCCCTCCCCCTCTCTGACACACCCAGGAGCTATTCTTGCCTCATTGCAAAGAGATCACTGCAGTGATGTTGGGAGGGTGAGAAGAATTGAGTAGTGCCAGGGATAGAACTGGGTTTCCTTCATGTAAAACACAAGATCTGGCCCTTTGTGCTCTCTCTTCATAGTCCCCTCCTGACCCCGAGATCTTATGATTATATTATGTTAGCTTCATACTAGATCAAAAATTGATAAGTACATGGAAATCAAGAGAAATGAATGAAACTACACCAGTACCAACATATAATAATAAAGATGCAATAACAAAATGGAACCAAGTTATCTGGATCTTGAAGAGCACGAGGGTTGGCCACGTTTCCTGACAGTGATTCAAGTCTGGGTCTTCATCTCCTTCATGCACAGATGAAAACCCAGCTCCATCAGCTCATGACGGTGACCACAGCAGGAAGAGACATGGAGGGGGCCTCACTCTATGGGGTCAGTGCTTATGAGACACAGTCAAATCCAAGGTTATTTACTAGTTAAGAGTGGGGTTTTAAAAAATATATTATTTATAGGCAAAAGCTCTGCTATTCCCAGGACTACTCCACAGGTCTGTCAAAAAAAAAAGAAAGAAAGAGGGAAAAATGATCAATTAATCAGAACTCTCATCTAGATTAAACCCTATGATTAACCCCTGTGTAGAAAAAGTCCTGTAATAAAGAAGTCTAATCTGCATCTCTTTATACCCAACTGCAAGACTAATTTCCTGGGGTGTCTATGCCCAATGTCACAGTGAGAAACCAGCATGAGAAAGGACAAGAGCACCAATTTTTGGCCTGCCTTGGGAAGCACAGTGCTGCCTAGGTACCTGGAAAGTTTGTGTACCCAAAGAGAAAGGGACCTTATGTGGATACCCTCCCTTGAAAAGTCTCAAATTTTCCTTCCATTCTCTGTCTCTGCTTCTCCATCTCCATCTCCCTCCTAGCCCTGCCTCTATCTTCTACTTCTGAGCACTGAACTTTGCTTGATATATTAATTTCCTCTCTCTTGGCGACTCACTTGTCCACTGTGGTACATATACACAGTGGAATATTATGCAGCCGTCAGGAGAGATAAAGTCATGAAATTTTTCTATAGATGGATGTACATGGAATCTATTATGCTGAGTGAAATAAGTCAGAGGGAGAGAAATAGACTCAGAATAGTCTCACTCATCTATGGGTTTTAAGAAAAATAAAGAGATATTTTTGCAATAATTCTCAGAGGCAAAAGAGGAGCGCTGAAAGGTCCAGCTCACAACATGAAGTTCACCACAGAGTGATGAGTGCAGTTAGAGAAATAACTACATTGAGAACTATCATAACAATATGAATGAATGGATGAATGAATGAATGAATGAATGAGGGAAGTAGAAAGCCTGTCTAGAGTATAAATGTGGGGAGTGGGTGGGGTGGGGGGAGAGAGATTTGGGACATTAAGGGTGATGGGAATGTTGCACTGGTGAAGGGGAGTGTTCTTTACATGACTAAAACCCAAGTACAATTATATTTGTAATAAGGTGTTTAAGTAAAGATATTAATAAAAAAAAGAACCATATTTCAAACAAACAAGCAAGAAAGCAAGCAGACTGGGAGTGCCACAGTATGGTGGATACAGTATGGTATATATCACTGCATAACCAAAACTGTGTTTATAGATAGTATATGTTCATGAGTTATCCATGAACTCTAGCATTGTACCAAAGAGTTTAGTAAGACATTATTTTTAAGTATACCCACACAATGATAGAAAAAGTGAAGCTGCACAGCATAATGGTTTGTGCAGCCCACACTTTATGCAAAAATATTTTTATCATAAAATCGGCAACATTTATGTGGTGAAATACAGAGAACTCAATTTTCCCCCAATCTGCAGCTATGGTCTGTTGGTCCTTTGTCTCCTGGCCTCATTTCTACCACCTCAGAGATAGCACTTTATCAGTAGTAGAGAGGGAAACACTAATGAAAATATGGGAAGTGGTCCATAGTGAGAGGACACCTTCCTCTATATGGGACCCTCCTTCATCTACAGACATCTTCCTCTTCTTCTGTGCCTCACCCTGCTCTTGATAATCTTTTATATTTTTCTCTTTTTTTATCTATTACAACACTCAAACAGAGAAGTAATGTTTGAGAATGGGGATCAAAAAATGTTTGGACTTCTGGCTGTAAGGGAAAATGTTTCTTATTCCTCTCGACTTATCAATCTAGATGGTAAAACTAAAGGCCAATATTAGCATTCATGAGCTACTGATTATTTGTTTTTTCTTATATAAAGTAGCATAAAGAATTGTCCTATTTCTTCTCTTGCCTCAATGCTCTTTCCTTCCCTGACCTCATCACACCGAAGAGGCCTCTGGCTCTAAAAGAATTCCCAATGCTGTTTTCTTTTGGGTTTATGCCCAACTCACTTATATCTTCTCTGAAACTTCATCTTTGTTGTTGATCTCACCTTTTGGACTAAAGAGATCCATGGCTTTGGACCAACTATCTGTATATCCTTGTGAGCTCTTACTTTGTTTCTAATAAATTCTGATTAAGGGATGGAAGGTTTAATATTATGAGGGTACCTGGAAAACGAGTTGACTCCTTTTTTTTTCACATTTTAGATTGGAGGTTAAGAATAAGGCTATTCTCCAGCTTTTGCCTTTGAGAGCAAAAGAATTTGAGTTCATCTTCATGATACAAATTCCTATGTTCATGATGATTCAGGGTCTCTTTGACACACTAAATAGAGTCTCCCTGACCTCTGTATAGTAACAGAACTATATTTGTTACCCAGAGGAAGAACTTGATATTGCCAACCCTGGAAATTTCCACTCACCAACTTTAGAGAGAACGCCGGGCATATTTTCGGCGAAATAGCTCATCTATTCTCTCCAAATACCAAGTGCCTGGGAAAAGGCTGTTTATGTCACCAGGTGGAGAAAAATTCACTGTGGAATGAGAAAAGACAGTACTCACAAAGAGCTCTATTGGATTGGGGAAGGGAATAGAATAATAGAGATATGCGTAGCTTCCTAATGAAATTCTCTAGACTTCTGTAGTGAGGGGACTAGAAGATCCACTCAATGGCAAATTGGGCCAGCAGAAGAGACAAAAGTAAACATGTTGGATCTAGTTATCAAGATTTGGCTATGAATCTTCAGTAAACATGCCTTTTCTCCTCTAAAATTTTTATCAAGTCCCTTTTCCTAGATATACCTTATCCTTGAGTTACCTAGCACTAACCTAGAACTACCTAGAACTAACCTAGAACTTACCTAGAATTACCAGTTTCCTAATAGATGGTTTCATCTTAGCCTTTAGTTTTCTGGCACTTATTTACTGTAGTATTTTAGTGTTATGTCTAATATTGTTTATTACAGTGATTCTATTTTTTATTAATTTTCTTTGTTTCTTTTTTTCTTTATTACATTTTTTCATTACTATTTTTATTCTAATTGTTGTTCTTTGTTCTCACATGTACTCTGTTCCAGATCATTGCCTGTTAGGCCTACTTTTCCTGGAACATTGATCATTCTATATGTTCTGTCCCCTTTCCAGACAAAATTGAAAACCCTGTGTCTCAAGTTTCACTTGAGATATTATGGTTACTCTGGGTTTCAAACGATCATCTTAATTTGAGCTTGTTTTAGCTTCCTTTGTTCATCTTTTCATTTTCATCTTTGAAAAGAAAGGGGGCCATTTGGGAGGAAACAATAATAATATTTGTGGATAAAGTATGCACATATATAAATTCATTGAATCTGACAAGCCTGCAACTTTGTTATGGTTTTAGAAATGAAACAACTAAGGAAAGTTTAATAATTTTTCCAAAGATAAAGATTTAGTGGGCATCAAATGTCAATTTAGATTTGGATGTCTAGTTCCGAAGTTGGGCCTTTTCTTTAAAATTGTTGCATAGTTAGAATTTCCAAAGACTCTACTATACCTCTGGCCTCCATGAGACTATATTGTTCAATATTCCATTTTGGATGGCTAGTGTTGAAAGTCACATGCTGTGTCCTACCTCTTTCCAAATTTGTTTTCTTTTTCTCTACCTACATGTTGTCCCTTTATATAAAAAAACAACAACAACAAACAGACCATTTGGGGGTTATTTAGGGGCCAAATCCAGTGATGCTCAGGAGTTGTTCTACCTCTGCATTCAGTATCACTCCTGGCAGTATATGAGAAATCATATGGGATGAACACAGGGCCTGCTATGTGCAAGGCAGAGCCCTACCCATTGTACTATCTCTCTGACTTTCTGCCCCTTTATATTTAATATCTCTTTTATCCATCAAAGTCTTCATCTTGACCCATCTTAGTCTTCCGATGAATCCCTACTCTCAAGTCTTGACACAGAATCTGAGAAAAAAATATTGTTTTCTCTGGCTTTCACCCTGCCCGTTTTCTTACCCTTGTGGAAAAAATGTTCCCTTTGCTCCATTATTTCTGTGAATTGTTCAGGAGACATACGCTTCCGGGAGTCCAGTCGTTGTGGTAGGTCTGATACACTAGACACTAGCTTATCCAAGAGGGAGCCTGGGGTACAAAGGCAAGATTGTTAAACATAGATTGTTTAAAAAAGATTGTTTAATGGTCATAATTACTGCTACAAACCAATCAATCATAGTTACTGGTCAAAAATGAGCCAGGCTCTACAGGTTTTCATAGTTTGGAAACTATCACTTTGTGTGTGGCTTAGAACACCAAGAAAATAATAATGGTCAACAAACAATAGAAGCAAAACATATAATATGACATTTAGTCATGCTACCTACAGTGTTGAGAGACACATTCTTGTCACATATATTTACTAGATAAATATTTACTGGATAGCTCAAATCTCAAATCTATCAACTGCCCTATTTAAAGCAGTTGTAACTTGACCTAAATGTCTGCTAGGACAATCGGACAGGGTTTTCCATATCCACCTTTGTTACTTTTTGATCTAGTATCTAAGTTGTAGAGGGAAATGCTTCAAATCCATAAAATGGACAATTTTACTCTCGCTGAAATCCCTTCAAAGAGTGTTTCTAATCACTAGCATAATTTCTAATCTAGCATAATTCTGTCCAAATGATAGCTGTGAAAAAGACAAAAGAAGTTCCTGCTTGTGTGTGTGTGTGTGTGTGTGTGTGTGAGAGAGAGAGAGAGAGAGAGAGAGAGAGAGAGAGAGAGAGAGAGAGAGAGAGAATCTTGTCTTGCAGATGTGCAAATGTACCTGACAGAGAGAAGGACTCACCTGGAGAAGCATCCTGGGACACTTGGAATGAAAAAAAACTTGCTGCCAAACCAGAGCCGTAAGAGAAGGCACCAATCCTGGAACCAGCCAACTCTTTGGCAGAATGTCTGCAGGGAAAAAATTTAGAACCCAACAACTCAACAGCATTAAAATCTGCATTTCAAAGAAGTTACCTACACTTTACATATCAGAGAAATGAAACACATAGATATATTTTAATTACACCACTAGTAAGTGGTAAGTAGATTTAAATGTCACCTAGTTTATGGCTTGAAAGCTAGACCATAATGCTCTACTAACTATAGAGATATATCCAATGGATGAATTAGAACTTTGCAAAATCATCTGTTTTTTTGTATTCCAGAGGATTTTTTGATTCTCTGATACTAAATTTTACTGGCATGATTACTACTTAATACACATAGTAAATTTACCTAAACATGTGCCTTCTAAGCACATGTTTTTTCCCCACTTATCTTCTATTTTTCTTTTTTCCCACTTATCTTCCTTTCACACACACCTCTTTCTCTTTTTCTCCCATATCTTCTTTAAAAAAAATCTGAGCTGGGGCCAGAGTTATACTCTAGTGGGTAGGATGCTTGCCTTACATGCATCCCACCCAGGTTTGATTTCCAGCATCCCATATGGTCCCTTAAACACTGCCACAAGTGATTCTTAAGTGCAGATCCATGAGTACCACTGGGCCCCCAAATAAAAAAAAAATCTGAACCAGGAGAGAAACCAAGGTTGGCTGACCCTCTCACTCCAACCATTCTGAGGGGGAGCGACTGGAAGGTAGGGGGAGTGTGACCAAATTCAGTACTCACTGGGACAGAAGAGAAGCTAGACAACCATACAGAGATGAGGTGTACATATTCCCATTGTTCGTGGACAGGTAAAGAGAAGCCTTCGTTTTCTTGTTGAATGTGTCCAAAGAGACCTTTGCTAATACTTTCTCCAGGTCCCTGTTGGTGTAGGTGTCCTCTATTTTGAGCCCCCTGCAAGGGAGTCAAAAGAAAAGAGAACAAATAAGAGGCCCTAGGATGGGAGGTAGACAGCAAGAAAGAGAGTGACAGCTTCTGAAGAAGACATTTGTGCACACATTTCAACTGTAGAATATTTGAAAAGACAGAAAAATATAAAGAGAAACTATCACTAATAACGCTTCCCTTTAGAAAGAGCATGTAGACCGATGGAATCCATTCTATTTCTACAGATTACAGTATTGGGAAGTAGAATCATACTTTATGTTCAGTATAATCCTTAGCTAGTTTTCTTAAAAGCATTAACTCATCTTCTATAACATTAATTTGAAAGGCATAATATTTTCAAATGTTAGGACATGATAATACAAGGAGCCTCAAGCTTTTTAAACAGGGGGGCCAGTTCAATGTCCTTCAAACCATTGGGAGGCCAGGCTATAGTTACAAATAAACTATGAACAAATTCCTATGCATGCTGCAGATATCTTATTTTTGAAGAAGAAAAAAAAAACAGGAACAAATAGGATATTTAAAATGAAGAACAAGTAAAGTTAAACCAACAAACTTACAAGTATTTCAGTGGGAACTATGGGTCTGCTTTTGGTGAGGCCATAGTTTGAGGACCTCTGCCCAAGACTGAGAGGAGGAGTTGAGAGACAGAGAAAAGAGGGAGTCAGAGATTGGGGCACACATCTCACAATATGCTCTGCTGGCCCTGGATAAACTAAGCAGGACAGGCAGCAGCGGCAATAACACCCAGAAGTCTGGATAAGTTTCCTCAGTGAGCCATGGGTCACAGTTTGAGGACCACTGTGTTAAGATGTGCCCTAGTTTGTTCAAATTTCTCCATTCCTAATTTTCATTCTTCATTTTATTGTTTTTTTTCTTTTTTCTTTTTTTGGTTTTGGGGCCACACCCAGTGACACTCAAGGGTTACTCCTGGCTCTTTACTCAGAAATCACTCCTGGGTTGGGGGACCATATGGGATGCCGAAGACTGAACTGAGGTTCGTCCTGGACCATCCACGTGCAAGGCAAATGGCCTACTGCTGCGCTATCACTCAGGCTCCTGCTTTCTTATTTTTATGACTTTTAATTTAATTGTTTTTCAAACAAACATGTAATTAAAGAGAGTCGTAAATAGCCAATGGAAAATAGGACAAACACAATGTTCTTATGAGAGCTGGTCTGGCATGTTTGCGAAGGCAAGTGTGTTCTGTGAGTATAAGCAAATGAAGAATGCAATAAAAATGTGATACAGAAAGTAGGTGGAATTTAGATTCTGATATTTCTTACTATTTTTTTCTAGTTTATTTTGCTGTTGTAGTTTGGGGACTACATCGACAGTGCTCAGGACTTACTCTTGTGACTCCTGACAAAGTTTGGGAGATCATGTGTGATTTGGGGGCTCAAACTCAGGTCAGTCAAATGCAAGGCAAGTGCCCTACCCATTGTGCAGCCCTGCTTCTGCGTCTTTATACATCATTATAAAAGATTTGTATTTAGCTGAGATTAATTTCTATGGTGAAATGAATTCCTCACACCTTAGCACTTTATAAGAACAACTGTAAATGGTAACAAATACGATATAAAACTAAAAATTACACCTCCACCTATCTGAAGTTAGAGGAGTGCCCAGAAATGTGGGCAAAGTTAAGGATGTCAAAAGTTGCAAGAGGAGGGGGCCAGAGAGATAGCACTTCGATAGGGCGTTTGCCTTGCATGCAGCCAATTCAAGGCGGACAGTAGTTTGAATCCCAGCCTCCCTTGTGCCTGCCAGGAGCAATATCTGAGTCCAGAGCCAGGAGTAATTCCTGAGTGCCGCCAAATGTGACCCCCACCCTCCACCCCGAATAAAGTTGAAAGAGCAGGTTGCACAGGTCAGTAGCTCAGGCTTTACAATGTATAGTTTCTGGTTTGAGGACGAGACAATACAACACAGAGATCAGGTAATTTAATTCTGATAGAAAAAGAACCTGATATATTTATGAAAATATACAAGATAGTTTCAGATCATTAGAGTAAATGGAAAATTTAAAGTGGAACTTCAGTGATCAATTCTAGGAATCATAGGTGGTGCAAAAGCTATGACAAATTTTTATGCAAACTAAGCCTAAATATTTTATTGACAAGGACTGGAGAGCTAGCACAGCAATGGGACTTTTGCCTTGCATGTGGCTGACCCAGGAGGGACGTGATTTGATTTCCAGCATCCCATATTGTCCCCCAGCTTGCCAGGGGCGATTTCTGAGTGCAAAGCCATGAGTAACCCCTGAGTGCCGCTAGGTGTGTCCCAAAAAACCAATCAATCACTAAATAAATAGTTTAAAATAAAAAAAAAAAAACATTGTATTGAAAAAAATTACTATGTACTGGCCAATTGAAAATACTGCAAGGGAAAATAATAGATGGGGTAGTAATATGACTGGTTGTACAAGAAATAGACTTTGCATATGAGTCCAACTGAGTTAAAATTTTTAGATAGAGGGAGGGAAGGAGCGGAGCAGAAAAGAAAAAACAAAAACAAAAAAAATTTAGATAGAGAAACAAAAATCAACTTTTTTTCAAAGGGAAAAAAATAAAAAAATAGAATACAGTGACTCAAGGCCACTCTCTTGGAGACGCTTAGAGGGACAACCTGGGGTGCTGGAGACTGAACCCTGATGGGCCATGTGCAAGGCCAGCACCTTACCTGCTGTACTATTTTCTCTGGTCCTACAATCCCCATTATTTAGCAATGAAGTAAGTACATCACACATTCTCAATATTAAATCAATATAGATTAATATTGATTAGAGGCAAACATTGAACTGAGCAAAATAATATCCTATTTCTTAATTCTATTTGAGTGACTCAGTGGAGAACTATACTAACTTATAAATAAAAATGCACCCATGTTTCTGTTTCTACTGGTTAAAAATGCTAGTTTGGTTGTACTTTTTAGCTACATCCTCTTTACTCCTAAGAAATAGGATTCTCTAAAGAGTCTTATACTTACTAGTTTTATAAGTGCCAGTGAATTCAATGTAGTTTCTGACATAAAGTTTTTCAGGAAACAATAACCAATTAACCCATATAAATTCTTGGAGCTAGTTCTACTGTGTGTGAGAATTTTTTTTTTCTTCCCCAGCAGTGGGCAGATGGTCTGAATTTCATCTTCTACACCCTTCCCACCCTCTAGGCTACTTTTAAGAGACTCACCTGAAGGCCTCCAACCCCTTATAGCGGCTGGCCTGATTGTCACTGCTGGCTGACAGGAAGTCATTGAGCATTAGGCGAGCCAGGGATTTTTGGACCATTTTGCAGAAGGGTGTGTGAAAGATCATAAACTGTAAATCATCAAGGGTGAAAGGTCGATCGATGCCAGCTGGAAGAGAAAGTGTAAAAGCAAGGTTTGAGGGAGAGAAGTGGAGGAGTCATTTAGACTCACATTCCAAGCTTTAAAGAAGTAGAATACGGGGCCCGGAGAGATAGCACAGCGGCGTTTGCCTTGCAAGCACCCGATCCAGGACCAAAGGTGGTTGGTTCGAATCCCGGTGTCCCATATGGTCCCTTGTGCCTGCCAGGAGCTATTTCTGAGCAGACAGCCAGGAGTAACCCCTGAGCACCGCCGGGTGTGGCCCAAAAACCAAAAAAAAAAAAAAAAAAAAAAAGTAGAATATAGGCAAGGGGTCGAGGAGAGAAGGGAGATAGGGAGCATTGGTGGTGGGAATGCTGCACTGGTGAAGGGGGGCATTCTTTCTATGATTGAAACTCAACTACAATCATGTTTGTAATCAAGATGTCTAAATACAGATGTTATTAACAAAAATAGACAAAAATAAAAAATAAAGAGAAATAAATTTTCTCTTAGGAAACTAACTTTACTTCCAGAAAACACACAGAACTCTTGTTCATTCATCAAATCTGCATTTTACCAAGTACTCTATTCTACTCTACAAGAAAGACAAGAAAGAAATATATTCTTCCTATCTCCTATCACCAATTGCTATGGCAAATAGTTCCCCCTGGCTCAACCTATTGGAATATTTTCCAGAGAAGGAAAATCTTCTAAATATGAGGCTATTTTGTATTTATTTTGTTTGATTGTTTGTTTTGGGACTACATTCAGAGGCGCTAAGGTTTTACTCTTGGCTCTGCATTCAGAAATCACTCCTGGCAGGCTTTGGGGAGCATCTGGGATGCCAGGGATCAAACCTGATAGGGTAAAGACCCTATCTGCTGTGCTATGGCTCCAGCCCATGTGAGGTCTTTTTAAGGTGCTCACAGATCCCCAGTTTGAAAATGACTGGATTTAGATACAGAACCATATTTGCATTTTACTTTGCAATCCAGGTCATTTCACTCATGCTTAAGAAGACACTTCTTCATGGAGAGAGAGTCCGAATTCAAAGTAACATCTATAAAAGTTATATCAAAATTAGGAAGAAAAATTGGTTTGCACAAGAATTTAGAGAAGGCAAGAACAACTATGCAGTAGCATTTTTTTACAGTGGATGTTGACAAAGGTCCAAATAACATCCTACCTATACAATGCAAAGGGGCAAGAAGTAATTCTTTACATCAACCTTAGAGCATTCATAGTTTCAGTATATATCTTTTCTTACTTGAAACTTGCCTGTTGAAAATGCCCTCCTGAGCTTGGATAACCAAGTAAGAATTCTTTAATTTTTTTAAGAAAAAAATCTTTCTGGGGCCAGAAAGATAGTATATGGTTAAAGTGTATCTCTTGCATGCAGTTATGATCTCCTGAGCATCGCCAGGAGTGATCCCAGAGTGCAGAACCAGAAATAAGGCTTGAGACCTGCTGGATACAACCAAAAATTCAAAAAGCAAAACAAGGGCTAGAATGGAGCAATGGAGCATTTGCCTTGCATGCAGTCAACCTGGGAGGGACGGATCTCCCAGCCTGCCAGGGGAGATTTCTGAATGCAGAGCCAGGAATAACTCTTGAGCACTGCTGGTTATGGCCCTCAAACCAATCAATCAATCAAGTTTAATACAAAGATAAAACAAAATAAAAATAAGTTAATATGTTCTTATGATTGAAACCCAATGACAATCACGTTTGTAATCATGCTGCTTAAATAAAGATATTATTAAAAATTAAGTTTATATATATCTTAAAGATAGTTACTTTTGATTATAAAATCTATGTCTGTTTTATCAGAAAATTCAGAAATTAAGGTAAATATAAAATAACTTATAACTGCCATTCACAAAAAAAATTCACAGATAAGATGTTAGCATCTGAAAATACAGGAAGACTTTTAACAATAATCAAAACTATGAACGTGATCAACAATAAGCCAAGAGAGAAATCATTCTCCACTTAAATGGTAGCAAAGCTCAATTTATAGTTCCAAGTGGCTGACATTTACAGATGGCTTTGACCCTGAGTTGTTTGTTTTATTTCATTTGCCTATAGTTAGAGGCATTTTAATCCTTGACTTTGGAAGCACATCCAAATCTTGCCCTTGGGAAGAATGTAACAAGAGCAGATGAAACAGCATTTCAGAAACGTGCCTTAAGTTTTTAGGGTAAACTCTTGGTCATGTGGGGGTTGTCCTTACCTTGCTTCCACTGTTTCTGAATTTTCTGGCGGTAATATGCGTAACATCGGTCCAAGGCCTTTGAGTAGCAATGCATGGAAAGCTTCCCATCGAGCATTGGGTATTCTGTACTCCCATCTGGTTTGTAGAAGTCATACACATTCTCCATGTGAGTTCCTCTAAGCCCTGAAAGAATACACAGTAGGATTAAGGATTAATACAATGTGGTCCATATTGAGCAGAGAATATGGGATAAAAAACAGTCTTTTGACTATTATCTGTCTAAGTCCACTCAACATGCTTTGATTTTCCAACGAGAAAAAGAATATATTGCTGCTCAGTCATAAATGAAATTTGTATATCTCTTTCCACATGTCTATGGGTTTAACTAGCCCTGAAATAGATACCAATAGTTTCCCTTGGTTCCCAATTTATTCTTTTATCTTTTGGTGTCAATTACTTCTCTGTGTTGGCAGCCTCAGCCCCATCATATGACATGCCATTGTCCTAGTGTATGATGGTGCAAAAAAGGAAACTGATGATCTCTCTTTTTCTTGCTGTCATTTACTGCAAGTTCTGCTTTTTGATTGCCAGTATATCCTCAAATGGTTGCTGTATGCCTAAGTAGTGTCTACATCTGCTTGAGACGAGGAACTCTGATATAGGCTATACCTTGAAGTTTCTTAGTACCACATAACCATAGCAATAACCATAGTATAACCATGTAATAAATAACCATTTATTACAAACCTCTCTCAAGGGCCAGAGGAGCCTCGGGCCCAATCAACATAGCCACAGCTCCTGCACCACCTGTGGGACGAGCGGTACCATTGGGATAGACTGCGATATCACCACAGACCACCAAGGCATAGCGACCTGAAATAAGAAGAGAAATAATTATAAGCAGAAGGTCTTGAATAGACTCTGTGGTGGATCCAATTTTAGCTACTAGAGATGGATCAATCCATAAATAAAATCCTGTCCCAAGGAGCTTATGTTCTTGTGAAATTATGATAGATTTGCAATGTAAAGGTCGCAACACAGTGTCTCGTTGCTTTAGCTATAATGTGATCATTTTCTCAGAATTGTGTTCCTAAAATCAATAGAAAGTTTATGAATTGACATGTTTGAGCAGATTTTGGCTTTTAACCAATTAACTTATAGCACTCCATGATTCTAAGAATTCCTCTAAATTATAAAATGTCAAGACGTCAGGAATAAGATTACTTGAGGTAATAGCTAAATACTTATTTTTTCTTAAATAATTCTTGAAACATTACAATAATTTAGGTAATATTCTTGTCTACAGATAAATATATTACCATATAAATATATTAAATGACTTTTTTAAGATCACTCATCTATAGCATGTGAAATTTTCATTCATTTTTTTTAAGTTTTCTTGTTGTTGTTTTGGGGCCACACCCAGAGATATTCAGGGGTTACTCCAGGCTCTGCACTCAGAAATTACTCCTGAAAGGCTTGGTGGGGGGCATACTGGATGCCAGGGATCAAACCAGGGTCAGTCCCGGATAGGCTGCTTGCAAGGCAAAGGCTTTACTACTGTGCTATCACTCCAATCTCTTCCATTTATTTTTAATTCTGAATGGATCTTGTATCATGTTTTGAAGGACTCAGTACAACTTTCATTATGAAAAGAATTTATGTTGAGTGATGACACTAAACAGACTGATGCATAATAGTTAACTCTATAATAGACTAATAATTCAATAAAATATTGTTTGGTTTGGTTGGTTTTTGGGCCACACCTGGCAGAGCTCAGGGGTTTCTCCTGGCTTTACACTCAGAAATCGCTCCTGGCAGGCTCAGGGGACCATATAAGATGCCAGGATTTGAACCACCATCCTTCTGCATGCAAGGCAAGCACCTTACCTCCATGCTATCTCTCCAGCCCTGATAAAATATTGCTATTGTAACTATTTGTTTTAATTTCTCTGGAAATATGGTCGGCAAGATTTGAATATGTGAGAGAAAAAAAGTAGTTTTTAATTAAATAATTTTTATTTTGACCAAAATAAATTATAAATCTTTCACAGTAATTTTTTAGTACATAGTGAGTAGTTTTAATTTTAGTATTCTACATAACTTTGGGTAAGTCCCCTAATTTCACTCTAGTGTTGCATTGGAAGACCTATTTTATGTAATTTAATCTCTACAATAAGCTTCTTTATGAGATAGTTATCCTCTTTTTATAGATAAAGAAATGGAAACCTAAAGTTGTCATTTGCCCAAAGTCACATAGCTGGCTGATGTTAGATAAAGGTGTCGGGATTACAACTCAGATTAATAGAAACTAACAACATTTTTCCTAAGAATTCCAACAGTGTTGGGGCTGGAGCAGTAGCACAGTGGTAGAGTGTTTGCCTTGTACATGACTGACCCAGGACGGATGTGGGTTCAATTCCTGGCATCCGGTATAGTCCCTCGATCCAGGAGCTATTTTGAGTACAAATCAAGAATCCCATATAATCCCCTGAGACTTCCAGCAGCAATTTCTGGGTGCAGAGCCAGGAATAGCCTCCGAGCACAGCCAGGTATGACCCAAATCAAATAAAACAAAACAAAAAATCCTAAAGCATAGTAAGGAACTTGCCAGCCATTATTGACATGGATGAGATCCTAACACTCAAGTTTAACCATTTTCTTCAGATCTTTTCTTGTTATCACAAGAGATCTTTGTCCAATATAACACTGAGGTAAGATATAAATAAGATATGGTGTGAGGCTGTGTTTGTTCAAGTAATTTTTAGGAATTCAGGTAATAGGAGAGACATACTCTTTAGAATAGAATAGTCTATTCTATAATTCTGGGGTTTATTTCTACCAGGATGTTTTTCCCTTAACACTTGGTTACACTTATTTAAACTTTTCAACATCACCAATATTTAATACACTCAAGAGAAACCTAAGAGAAATAGATACAATCAATAAAATGGGAAGTGATTGACTATGTCAGATATTAGGCTCTCCATTTCTTCGCTAGTAAAGCAGAAAAAATACTAATTTATTAGGCCTTTGTACTTCAATACAAAACTACTAAACGAATGGTTGTGTGGACATAAACCTAATGGAATATCTAAAGTAATAGCAGAATTGTGTGAATAATTTTTTCTTAGATAAAATCACCTGATGAACTGAAAAGCAAAATGGATAGAATTTAGCCTCCAATTCATAAGGCACCTGACAGTACATACCGTCCCAGGAACTTGATTCCATCCAGTTGGCAGCATTGAAGAGAGAAGCAGTGCCACCGTAGCAAGCATTGGTAGTATCTATACCTTCAATGTCAGTATTGCCAGAATCCTGGAAGAGTTCCATGAGCACTGTTTTCACAGCTTTGGACTTGTCTATGATGGTTTCCGTGCCCACCTCTAGCCGGCCTATAGCATCCCATGGGAGCTGGATGCGCTCCATCAGCCGCTGGACTACTGTCAGACACAATGAGTTGATGTCCTCTTGGACTGAGCAGAAGCCCATCCTTGTCTGGCCCAATCCCACTGTGTATTTCCCTGCTTCCACTTTGTTATACTTCTCCAAGTCAGTTTGATCCACATACTGGGCTGGGAAATAGACTTCCAGAGCAACGATGCCCACATCCTTTGGCCAAGTATCCCTTTTGGCCAAAGGAGCAGCAGGAACTGTAGAAAACCTGGAGTGTAAGGAAAAATCAAAATCTCAATGATGATACTAGTCAATTTCCTCAAGAGATCATTCAGATGAATACAAATTTAGAACTGTTGTATCTTTATGTTGTATTTGCTTTCTGGTCACCCTGGCGACAATATAATTTCTCTTTCCAGCTATAAGTAAGGAACCTTTCTTGACTTAAGGATGTCACTTAAGTGATAGTTCATTTTGAGGATGACAAAGCCAAGGAACACACTGATGAAGTGTTATGCTTAAGGTAACTTCCTGCTTCTTGCTTGTTCTAAATACTCAATCTTAGGAGTGAAGAGTAGTAGGGTATATGGTTTTCATGTGACCGACCTGGGAGGGACCTGGTTCAAATTCTTGGCATCTTATATGGTCCCCCAACCTGCCAGGGGCGATTTCCAAGTACAGAACCAGGAGTGAACCTCTGAGCACCTCTGGGTGTGGCCCAAAAACCAATCAATCAACAAATAAATAAAGTTAAAAAATATTTAATCTTTACATATCAGTCCAGTGTGTGACACTCCTGGGAACACTAAGTTCCTTTGAATCACGCATGACTACAAGAGTTCTAATACTGAAAGGACAGCAAGATGACTTCCTGGTTCTAGACATTTTTCTCTAAGTCACAGAAACTATAGGATTCTGGGCTTCTAGCAACCCCATTCTTCCAACAAGAAGATCAGTGAGGCAAAGGGGAAACATGATAGTAAATCATATGATAATAAATCAAAGTGACAAGTGTCCACCCATGTCTGATAAAAGGTGTTTGAAGTTCATTTATCTGCCTTTTTTACGTAGTGTCCCCGAATAAATGGAGTTTGTACTGTCAAATATTTGTGGATGAGCAACGTAGAAGCTCATGGTTAGCTAATGCTTGATCTGTGCCTGGCTGGCTGACGTCTCCCTCAGCCTGATCATCACTCCAACATTTTCAAGATCACTGCCTTCTCTCTTTCCAGTCACAAAGCTAAGTTTTTTTCAGGAAATCTCTCAAAAACTAGTCACTTGGTAACATTTGTAGCTGTCTTAGAGACTCATTTCACTTGTTTTTGTTTTCCATAAAAGACACAAGGTCAATCATACTGGCTATTTGTCTGGTATTTTTTATTTGACACTAGTATAAAGCCAATCCTGAGAAATAAAAATATGCCCTTTCTGGGAACTGCAATGACACACACATACATATATTTCACAAAGGGGTGGGGAAATGGAAATTCAGAACATATACACTATGGCACCACACACACATTTTCACAGAGGGTTGGGGAAATAGGAAGTCAGAACCTATACAATATGGTGCCAGAAGTCCAATTCAAAGATACCAATCCCCAATCTGATACATTCAATCATCAACACGACATTAGCTGTAATCCTCAAATACACCATCTTTCTAACTCTAGATATCTAATGCAAGTAATACCTGGATGCCCAGGAGTTTGTAAAGCTCTGATTTGTAAGCACATACTACTTAGCTAATTTACCTGAGTAATCTGATAGAACCATCTGAAGGAGACTGACAGTATCAATATTTGTTATACTGATCATTAGCGTTCAGATATAATATAACACATGGGAGATAACACACTGGCAAGTTGACTATTTTTTGGAAGCGAATTACATAGCATTCCAAGAAAATTAACATGAGGAAGCTTCCAGTAGCATCAAACCATTGGGGTTAAGAATTTCTTCTTGATATTCATTTTTCTAAGAAGCAAACATTTGGTTGAACTGACATAGTGTTTTTCCTGGAGTTGCTTAATTTAAGAACATGCATCAGGCTTTTAATTCTTTATTTCTTCTTGACTTTTTCCTTTCCTTCAAGGTTAGCTTCTTAAACACCATCCACTGGGTTGGAAGGGGTTGTGCAGAAGGAGGGCTTAGGCAAAGAAAAAAAAGGAGGCAAAGTATTTTCAGGACCTCCCAGATCAGAAGGAAGAATGAGATAAGATACGTATACCCACAACCCAACTGAGTGGCTGAAGAGTTGTTTTTTTAAGCATTCGTAGAAATTGGTGTTTAAATGAGAATAAAGGGCAAGGCTTTAGACTCTAAAGTTTAGACTTTTGAAGTGGTTTGTTTAGGAATCTGGAGGTGTAAATAACAGCTGTGCTATCAAAGCTTAGGGTACCACAGTCTCCAGACTTTGTTCCAGACAAAAGTTGCATAAGCAAAAACAAAAAGGAGTGAGTGTGTGTGTGCCCATGTGAACAAGAAAGAATATTTCTATGTATAAACATGATGAAAACACACTTATTTTTACATCTATTTTTTCAGTCATGAAATCAATGGATAATAGTACACTTATCTTTTTCCCCCCAGCTTTTTTAGAATATGCAGTGATTCTAGCATTGCAATTGGCACAGAATTCTATAAGACTTTCTAGACACTGGGGGTCAAGGCAGTGGAGAGGAGAAGGCCCCTGCTATTTGTGTAGTTTCATGACTCTTTGCAGCTTAGTTGGGAGGATATTGTTTATGCAAAGTGGGTGTTAGAGGTTTGGGATCTTGGAATTCTGAAGTTCCCAAATCTGAGCAGAGTTATCTGGTTATGAGTAACCCCCCAAGATACAGAGTCTTACCAGCTGTGGGCTGCGATCAGTCAAGTTGTCCCTAGAATAGACCCTTTGCCTATGCTGCACTGTTTCCATGACACATCTTTTTTTTTAATTTAATGTAATTTTATTGAAATCATTGTGATTTACAAAGTCCTTCATAGTTGGGTTTCAAACATACAATGAATCAGGGCCAATCCCACCACCAGTGATGACCTTCGTCCACCATGTTCCCAGAGTATATTCCTACCACCATCCTTGGCCCCCCCACCCTCCCAGTATAGCAGTTCCATTTAAAGTTTAGATTGTGAAGAGTTTGGAGCTCTTAATTCCATTGTTATTGACTTTGGCCTGGATATTTAATTTTGTCCTTTTTAGTTATCTCCACCAAAGCATCATAGTCCACTTGGCCCTGGCCCCCAAGCTTTTATATTTGGTCTCTCCTCTTCCAAGACACATCTTAAATGTTCATCTACACAGTCCCTGGGAACTTCACTTACTTTTGGTGAGCTGCTAGGAGCAGGCGAGCAGGCATGAGCGAGGCTTCATGTATCACTCGCTTTACCTGCAAGACCTTCTTCACCGGCGTCAATAATCGCTGCATTTTCAGAGTTGCAAGTCAGCAAAGTCAGCAGTTCCCAGTTCTTCAAAGAGATGCCCAGAGCAGTACTAGCTGGTTTTATAGAGCTAGAGGCATGTACCTCTTGGAAGCTCCGCCTCTGCTTAGCAAGACTCCCTTGGCTTCAAAAACTGGGCCAAAGGTTTCCCTCTGAACGTAGGTGAGTCAAAGCAAAACATCATCTCTCCAACAGGTACATGGGTATGCTGCTCTTGGGGTGTGTGTGTAGAAATGCAAGTCTCATTCCGCCCATTTTCGGCGTATCAGACTTTTGCCCCAGTTTATTACTTTTCTCTTCTTCAAACAAAACCACGTAACTTGAACTAGCTAGTCCTGCCTCCCAGTTAGAGGGGGGGAAAAGGGAGGCACCAAGACCAAACAGGTGCAAGACTACTAAGTAGTAGGCTAGGTACAGAGGGGACCACATATTCTAGCAGCCCTGGGGGTGAGGGAAGAGGATATGGGAGGTAGGACAAAAACGGAGGTGTAGGGAGGACAAATTGGTGATGGGAATCCCCCCTGATTTTATGTAAATATGTACCTAAAATATTATTGTCAACAATATGTAAGCCACTATGATCAAAATAAAAATTATATTAAAAAAAAGGAAAAAAAAAGAAATGCAGGTCTCTGATTTCTTTCTCAGGAGGTCCTGTTTATATACAACTGCCTCCTATGGTTATTATGTATAGCTTGACTTTTTTTCAATTCCAACTCTTCAGCTACTCTCATTCAATGGTCCAGAAGATTCTCTGTGAGATTATATGTTATTGTAATATATCCTATTGAATAATAAAAAATATTTCAAAACCAGAGAAATGCATCTTTTTTCTTTTGATTATTTTATTACTTTTATTATTATAACACCATGATTTACCAAGTTGTTCACAATGCAATACAATTAGTTCAGGCTGTATTTTCAGTGTTCCAACACCAGTCCTACAAAGTGTGACCTTTCCTCCAGTGTCCCCAGTTTACCACCTTCCACCCAAGCCTGACCCCTTGCAGGCACAAGCAAATGTACTTCATAGAGCTTGTTTCAACACAAAGGAAAACTGAATGTGTCTTTTAATAGCTTTTGTGTCTGGAGCCTGTAGCTGTTCCCATGACAGTATGCTTCAAGGTGAAGAAACCCTGTAACTCTTGGGCCAAGGGAATTTCCTTTCTAATTTTCCCAGTACTTACTGTATCTATGCAAAAACACACACACACACAAACACAAACACACACACACACAAACTTTGCCACACCAGTACCCCTTGCTTTTTTTCTTTCTTGTTGTTGTTTTTACTGGATTATTGTATTTTTCGTCATTGCTTGTTTTGATTTGTTTTCTTTTTTTTTTCTTTCTTCTTTTAAATTTATATTTAAAATATATAGATGGGCTTCTCACAGCTTTCTTTTATTTTTTTCTCCAAAAGAACCACAGGACTTCAATCATCTTGTTCTGCCTCATAAATTGGAGTGGGGGGGAAGAGGAGTGGATGGCATCAGGAGCAAACAATCGCATGGACATTGAGTGGAAATAAAAATGATCAAACCTAAACATCAAATCCAAAATTAATGACACAGAATCAAGATACCCAATCTACAACAAGCTATATACAAAGGGGATCTGTTACACTAGAAGTCCAGGGGGCAAAGGGGGAAGGTATGATGCATGCTGGGAACAGGGGCAGAGGGAGGGACAATATTGGTGGTGGGAATGTCCCTAATTCACTGTCACTCTGTATCTTAAATAGAATTGTGAAAGATTTGCAATTCACGTTGGTCACAATAAAAATTATTTAAAATAAAAAATAGAAGCTTTCTAAATAGTTGGGGGTATATACTGGCATCTAGCAAAAATCTGAGTTTTCTTACATTTGTTTTCACTCTTATATCTGGGCATGTTGGAAGGAAGTCAGTGTCACAATTGAAGTACAGGTCACTTTTTTAAATATTTCTTTTTAAAATATCTTTATTTAAGCACCATGATTACAAACATGATTGTAGTTCGGTTTCAGTCATAAAAAGAACACTGTCCTTTGAAGCTCAAGCTCTCTCAGAACATTTTTTAAAAGATTAGCTTGGTGATTGAATATTTCCTTGTTATTAGGTGTATAAACTTCCTAAAGACCAACAGCTACAAAGCAGTGGTGGTGAAACACAAACATGTCTTTTAGGGTCTGGAGCAATAGTACAGTGGGTAAGGCCTTGCACACAGTTGACCCAGGTTCGATCCTCAGCATCCCAGATGGTCCCCCCTTAAGCACTGCCTGGAGTAATCCCTGAGTGTAGAGTCAAAAATTCACCCTGAGCATTACTACTAAAAACCAAAACCAAAACCAACCATTTCTTTCAAGTCCTTCCTTCTCCTGTTCATTCCATTTTGCTTCAAATAGAAACACATAACTTGAACCATCTTGTTCTGCCTCACAAATTGAAGGGGAAATAATGGAGGGTACCAAGACTAAACAGTCATATGAACATTGAGTAGAAATAAAAAATGATCAGACTTGAACACCAAATCCAAAGCCAACGACAACAGAATCGACACCCAATCTACAACAGGCTAGACACAGAAGGGACAACTTATACTAGCAGCCTGCGGGCAAAGGAGGGGACATATGGGAAGCATGCTGGGAACAGGGGTGGAGGGAGGACAACATTGGTGGTGGGAATGCCCCTGATTCAATGTCACTATGTGCCTGAAATACTACTATGAATGATTTGTAATCCACTTTGGTCAAAATAAAAATTATTAATATAAAAAATTCCCATCACCTGATCTTCCAATAACACTGATCTAAATTTATCTTTGTCATTGTGGATTTTGAATTGATTAATTATGTTACCAAACTCACTTTCCCATTTGATTTAGTTAATGTTTCTATAACATGATTAGGTAAACAGAAAAGAAACAGGATAGCTCCTGATTTATAAATGGTCTCTGCCTATTGGTGATAATGTTATTTGCCACAAATGTCTGGGGACACTCACTTGGGTCTCAGTGAGTTTTCTACGGGTATTTTTTCCTTTTAAGACAAAAAAACTGAACTATTTCTTGAGCTTCATAATATGATCCTAATATATCCTTGAGCAACAATCCTAAGAAAATTTAGAAAATGTAGAGGCTGAAACTTTGGCATCAAAGCTTACATCAAGAACCTACATATTAAAAAAAAAAAAGTCAATTGTAGAAGTTTACACCCAAGGTTTTCATTTGAACCTACCAATCCTCCTAAGTGTGTCACTAAATCTATGCCCACCCCCCCCCTTTTTTTTTTTTTTTTTTGCTTTTTGGGCCACACCCTGTGACACTCAGGGATTACTCCTGGCTTTGTGCTCAGAAATTGCTCCTGGCTAGGGGGACCATATAGGATTCTGAGGAACAAACCAAGGTCTGTCTTGGATTAGTCATGTGCAAGGCAAACGTCCTACCACTGTGCTTTTGTTCTGGCCCTTTTCTGTATAAGAAATGTCACTTAAAAAATGATGTAGTCTGTGTGTTTTATGTATTTACCTCTCACTTTCTCTTTAACTGACTCCAGACTTTTGTCCTCAATATTCCATTGAAATAGTTTTTTTTTTAAGCTCATCACTTTATTGATGTAATGTTATTTTACAAAGAGTGTAAAAGTGATTTTTCAGGGTATACCATATCTGCCACCAAGATACTTACATCTTTCTACCACAAGACATGGGAACTTTCATACACTCCTCCACCCAACAAACAGTACTATTCTAAGAGTGTAAGGGTTTGATTTTATTGGATTTTGTCCAGTCCTAGATTTATTTCCTTTTTGGTTTATTTCTTATTTGTACAAAGTATCAGTAAGATCATCTAATATTTGTATTTCTCCTTTTGAGTGTGACGACCTCTCGTTTTAATCACACATCATAATCATAAACTAATACATACATTGTTGCCCTGAAAAATCTTAGGAGCACCGAGTAAGGTTTTTTGTGCCCTCTTATTTAAAAAATTGTTTATTTATTTTGGTTTTGGGGCCACATCTTTCAGTGTTCATGGAGTACTCCTGGCTCTGTGCTCAGGAATCATGCCTGGCAATACTCTGGGGACCATATATGATGCCAGGAATTGAACCCAGGTAGACCGTGTGAAAGTCAAGTGCTTTACCTGCTGTAGTGTCTCTTCAGCTCCAAAACTTTTTCATTTTTAATATGCTTTACAGAACTGTAAATTTTCATGGTTTTTTATCCAAATCACTGGTTCATAGTGGACCCTCTTTCTCTTGCCCCTCAATTTTGGATTACTCCAAGAATTTCTTATACAGGTCATATTTTTGTTTTTATCTTTTGGCCACACCCGGTGACGCTCAGGCGTTACTCCTGGCTATGATCTCAGAAATCTCTCCTGGCTTGGGAGGCCATATAGGACCCTGGGGGATCAAACCGCAGTCCCTACTAGGCTAGTGCACGGAGGCAGACGCCTTATGCTCTGTGCCACTGCTCCGGCACCTACATGTCATATTTTTAAAATAATTTTTAATTGAAGCATCTTGAGATACAATCGCAAAGTTGGTTCTAATTGAGTTTCAGTCATAAATTATCCAGCGTCTATTCTTTGACCAGTGCACATTTACCACCTACCACTAATGTCCCCAGTTTCTCTCACCCCTCCTCCCTCACTAACCCTGCCTGCTTCTGCGACAAACTTCCTCTTTCTTTCTCTTTTAGGCACTATAATTGGAAATATTGTTTTTGAAAGGATGTCATGCATATTACTTTATCTTCTTTGAGTACCCAGTTCTTGTCCAGAACGATCATTTCTTATTAACATTGCTATAGTGGTTCCCTTCTCTGCTCTAACTCCACTCTCCCCTTCTTGGTGATATCCTTCAGAGTTTATTAAAAGATAGATACGATTGATTGGAAAATTGTTACTTTTATAAAATACAATAAATAACAATCCAACTATTAAGAAAGTTGAGAGTAAAAATCAGTCGATGCCTGGGGTGTGAACTTTAGTGTACAAACTAATAAATAATGCACAATAAACAAGGCATTGTGCACACACTGGAAAACAAGTGAATCAACTTTATTTCCTTCTCTCTTTTAAGTTGGCAAAATCTGTGCCATAGGCATGCCCTGCTAAGCAAATTTTTGTGCATTTTTATTCAATTTTCATAAGTGAAGCTGGTGCATTTATTATAGCCATTTTAAAGGTAAAGAAACTGATACTTTGAAAAAGTATATGATAATGTATGGTTTTATATTTAATAATGGCTGGAATACATTTTGACTCAAAGTTTCCTAAATTTGCACATAATCCTCACCAATTTTCAACCAAATTTTACCTAAGAATGTAGGTTTTTTGTTTTGTTTTGTGGTCACACCCAGTGGCACTCAGGAATTACTCCTGGTTCTCCAAAGTCAATCATGGCAGGCTTGGGGAATCATATGGGATGCCAGTATTCTAACTGGGGTCCATCCTGTGTTGGCTGCATGCAAGGTAAGCACCTTACCTACTGCTGTGCTATCGCTCTGGCCCCAAGAAAGTAGAATTTTAATATAATAGAAGCTAATGTTAAATTGTTACTTTAATAAAAAGAAGATTTGTAGGTTGAGAGCATCCCAGTAACACATTAAAGTGAAGTATAAGTTGGAGAAATGATAAATGATAATTACATAATAAAGAAAGATTAGTTGGCATATATGCTATACTTATATATATACACATATGCTATACTTATACATATATATATATAGTTGAGTACAATCCAATAATCAGTCTTCCCATTTATTATGCAAAGTGTTGAAGAAAATTACATTTGGTTTGTCGTGATGATAGAAGACACCTTTGAAACACATGAGCTCATATTTTGTTACTTCCTAAATTAAGGCAGATATTAATTTTATTTTGAGATTTTTGGGGTCAATTCTTCAACTTCTGCAATGTATTTTACAACTAAGAGAGTTGATGAAAATTAAAATATTTGTTAGTATGTTCTAATGTCAGTGACTAGGTAAACATTAAGAACCAGAAAAATTGATTTCTGCAGATTAAAAAAGTTCAAACAGCTCAGGTTAAGTCTTGCAAAAACAATGTTTGTTATTTAAGCAATTCTGCCAAGAGAACTGATTTAGAAGAGCATAATAAACAGGTTTTTTGGCGTCTGGATTTTCTGCCCAGAGAAAAATCTGACATGAATCTCCCGCAGAGATTCATCATTTTGGGATCTAAAGAGATAGCACATGGATTAAGGCACTTGCCTTGCATGTAGTGTTTACCAGCTTGATCCCTAGCACTGCAACTGGCATACCTCAGGAGAGATTTCCAAACTGCAGGTTGGGCCCCCACGTCAAAATCAAACAAATAAATGTTCTCAAAAGTATTTATCAAAGGTTACCATGACTGATTAATTGAAGTTTATTCCCTCCGATGCAGATTCATGCTTTATGGTTCAACTTAAATGAAAAAACACATTCATAATTCTAGGCATCAAAAAAATGGAGAGGAAAGTTATTTCTATGCTAAGTTTTATCAATATTTTCCAAAATGGGTGATTCCTTGCTTCCCTGCTCCTGAGGTGTGGGACTTATGCAGGGGGTCAGTAGTCTTAGGTGCATTGGGGGGCGCTTTTTGTTTATATAAGGAAGGGAGATTTGAAGTTAGGGCCACCGAAGACCTTTTCTTTTTTATCTAAAAAAGGGGTCATATCCAAATAAGTTTAGGAATCTCTGATTAAGATCTAGAAATGTCTTTATATTTTTGGAAACAGACCCTATTTATTTCTTAACAATGCAATTATAAATAGAGTCTATGTTTATAGATTTTGAAATGCTTTACATATAGAACTCAGAGCAGTTCTCTGAAGTTGATTTGGATATTGTAGATTTAAGAAACTGGGTGACCTGACTGGCCGGAACAGGGTTTATTTGTGGCAGCAACTGAGAGTAGGTCAGTGGAAAAGAGATCACTGCTGTGCCTCAAATTGTGTTGACACATACTGATATGGAAAGGAATGCTCCAACAATGGTGTACATTCATTTCTGGTTAATCTGATTCTTCGTTGTCAAGTCTTGCCTTGTGTGCCTTAGGGTTGAATTTAAAATTTTGATTCCAGAGTTTCTTCCGCTTGTGAGGGAGGTAGACTGAAGCCTATGATACGTGATTAGGTGAAAGGTCCAGGGAAAAGTTCCAAAAGAGGCCCTGGAATCCAGATGATTTATCAGAAGAAAGAACTTTGAGCACCAATTCTAAAATGAGATGGAACGTTGAGTAAAGAGACTCAATGTTTACCAAGGGAAGGCAAGTGTGTAGGCGTGTACTGTCCAAGAATTTCAGTGATGTTCCTCATCTCACTGGGTTTTCTCATCTGATCTTTCATGTGCTAACCTTTTTTGATACAAACATTAAAGGGGTGTGAACGAAGATTATGTTACCACAGACCATCAAACAGTGCTGATGCATTCCTGTTGTTCCCAGAATAACAAAATCTCCCTGGATCAGTATGTTTGTCTCTCACTCAACCCTTCCCCTGCTGATTGAATTTGAATTGGTCAAAAAAGAGAGGTTTCTATTTGGCAGGCCCAGACAAGAAGCCACATAAATCCATGATTCTCTGTCTCTGTCTGTCTTTGTCTGTCTCTGTCTGTCTCTGTTTGTCTCTGTCTCTCTCTGTCTCTCTGTCTCCCTGTCTGTCTCTCTGTCTCTCTGTCTCTCTCTCTGTTTCTCTGTCTCTCTGTCTCTGTGTCTCTGTCTCTCTGTCTCTCTCTCTGTTTCTCTGTCTCTCTGTCTCTGTGTCTCTGTCTCTCTGTCTCTCTCTGTCTCTCTCTGCCTCTCTGTCTCTCTATCTCTCTGTCTCTCTATCTCTCTGTCTCTCTCTGTCTCTCTGTCTCTGTCTCTGTCTCTCTCTGTCTCTCTCTCTCTCTTTCTCTCTTTCTCTCTCTGTCTCCCCTATGCCTGACTTGGTTTATTAATTCATGCAGTGACCTTGCTTCAGACCCTCTCACCTGGAGTTGAAAATACAGCATTGGTATTATATGAAGTACTAGGGATCAAACATGAGTTGATCTCATACTAGGGAAATACCCCACCTGCTGGACTATCTTTCTGACAACTGCTATTACACAAGAGGAGCAGGTGTTCTGGCTTTGGGGTGATCTCCTAGCCTTCCTTCGTAGACCCTAAAATTAGGTCTCATTTTACCTCTTCTCCCTAAGCCTTGCTTTTTTCGAAAATCCAATAGAATGTGCCCCTAGGGATTGGTTTAAGAAGTAGTTTGTCATTTGAGAATCTACCGATTAGCAACTTTCTAAAAACCTGTTATCTTCCTTTGGAAAGATCTAAGTGTTTCTGAAAACACTGTTATCTTCCTTTGGAAAGATCTCTTCTTGTGATCATGTAGGCAAGATAACTACTTTGAGGACAGGAATCCACTTTCTTCCAACCTGCTGGGTCTAAATAGGCTCAGAATTTCACTGTTATTTATTAATTTTGGTTTTGGGTAATAGCTGGCAGTGCTCAGGGGTCACTTCTGGCTCTGTGCTCTGAAATTGCTCCTGGTGGGCACAGGAGACCATTGGGATGCCAGGAATCAAACTGCCATCCATCTTGTGTTGGCCATATGCAAGGCTGCTGTGTTATCTCTCCGGCCCCAGATTTTCACTGCTAAATACTTTGGTAAATGCCATGTAGTCTATGGAAAAGTTAAAACCAAAAGAGAATAAGAAGAACCTTGTAACAATCTTTATTTTTTGTCATTTTAATTTGGTAATTATGGTTTATAAACTAATATTAGTAAGGTTTCATACATGACATTTTTTACCCAGGTATTGGCTTTCAGTAATTATAACAATTTTAATTAAAAATAGAGATATCCCTTGGGATAAAAATGGAATATGTCCTTTAACCAGAAAAATAAAGGTTAATATATGTAATGAAAAACAAGAACAGCTTTTTTAAAAATGGAAATATGAAAGAAGTTGTTCAACATAAATATTGATAGAACAGAGTGCTAGCCCCATCTTGTTAAGAAGTGACAAACATCCGGGTTTAACAGTTCTCCAATTTTAAAGCACATAATTGCCTAAGAGAAAGATGGATAGATATAGAATGATCAGACTCATTTGAAGGATACAGTATGGAAATAATAGTCAAATATCATAGAGATTATGGCCAAGAGATCCATGATAGGAAGCTTGCCACAAAGGGCTGTGATGGGTTAAATTTATTTAATAAATGATATCAGGTATCTGTCATAAAACACTGTTTAACAATAGGTCATCTAAAGAAACTCCTACTAGGGTCCGGAGCAGTGGCGCAGTGGTAGAACGCTTGTCTTACATGCGGCTGACCTAAGACAGACTATGGTTCGATCCCCCCCCCCCCCCCGTGTCCCATATGGTCCCCCAAGCCAGGAGCGATTTCTGAGTGCATAGCCAGGAGTAAACCCTGAGCATCACTGGGTGTGGCAAAACAAAATCAAACAAAAAAAGAGAGAAAAGAATATAAAATCCTACTAAATTCAATGGCATACCAAAGCTGAAAATGAATGGTTGGATCCCAGAGAGATAGTACAATAGATAGGGCATTTGCTTTGCACATGGCTGACCTAGGTTCAATCTCTGGTATCTCTTATGATCTCCCAAGCACCACCAAAAGTAATTACTGAGTGCAAAGAAAGAGAATAGTTGGAATAAAATATATTGCATAAATATTAATAAAGATAAAAGTTAAGTAGCAATATATAAAACAAATCAATTTGGGAAAGAATGGGTTATTTAATACATGGTTTACTTAGAGAAACAAAACTGAACTCAAACAGGGAGCTGGAGACAGTTTGGGGGTCCTTTATTGGAGAGAGAATTTGTAAGATAGAGTTGGAAATATAAAGTGCTCTAAAATATACAAGAGATTAAATGCACTAACACTTATGACACATCTGAAAGACTATATGAAAGTAGTGCAAAGTAGTAGATATGTAATTAAACATTGCTGCCTCCTATTTATCTAGGGCATCAAATCACAATTTTCTTTGTTTTTAGAGGGAAGTTGTTTATTGAGGCCACACCTGGCAGTGATCAAGGGTGAGCCCTAGACTCTGCATTCAAGAATTATCCCTGGCAGTGCTTAAAGTACCATATGAATTGCCAAGGATCGAACCCAGGTTGGCTCTGTGCAGGGCAAGTGACCTATCCTCTATACTATTACTCTGGACCCAATTGTGATGTGAGGAAATAAAAGATTTTTTCTATTTAGGTCATGGGGATGATCTAATTTTGGCTAACCTGAACTTTCAGAATGCCAGAGCAGAAAACATTTTCCTCCCCTACTACATGTCAATAAAAAGGTAGAGGAAGACTTTTTCCTTCCTGTTGAAATTAGTTTGTTTAGTTATGGGAAGGCAAGATCTAGAGGAAAAGTCATCTATGAATGCCATTCAGCAAAGTAAACAGACTCAGAAAAGAAAATATTTTAGCTCAGGCAGTATCACAAAGGACTTTAGACCCCTATGCATGTAAAGACTGGTGTACCAAATTATGACTGCTTATCGAAATTTCTTAGAAAAATCAGTAGGCAGGGGCTGGGGTGATAGCACAGTGCCATTGTCATGTGATAGCACAGTTTGACTTGCAAATAATTGACTCAAGTTCAATCTCTGGCATCCCATATGGTTTCCAAGCACTGTCAGATGTAATATCTGAGTGGAGAGTCAGGAATAAACCCTGAGCACAATTGGGTATGGCCCTAAATAAACAAAAACAAAAAGAAAAGAAAAGAAAGAAAAGAAAAAGCACTAGGTAGAAAATAAAATTTTCCTACACAAAGGATATTTCCTTAATTACTTAGAAATGTTAATCTTTTTTTTTAAATGGACAAATATCAAATTTTATTCCTATGTGGCACATAAAGAAATGAATCAGGGCTCTGGTATAGTAACAGTGGATAGAGCATTTGTATATCTTGCATGTAACTGACCCAGGTTTTTTGGCTAGGGTTTCCCAAGCTATGTCAGGAGTGATCCCTTCATGTAGAGTCAGGAGTAAGCCTTAAACATTGCTAGGTGTAGAGAAATAAGAAGAAACTCAATGGAACAGACTATGTGCAATGAAAAACTTAGATACTGACCAAACATCAAAATTACCAAGAATCAGGGGGTAGTACAGGGATGGAAAGCGCCCTTGTAATAGTGGGGAAGAATATTGGAACTTTCGTTGCAGAACTGATATACTAACTCTGTGCCCCTATAAAATTTATTTACATTTGCACACTGCCAAATCATTGTTACATCAATGAAAAAATATAATAGTTACTAATTAGTAGTATTAGAAGCAAATGAAAACGCTGACATTTTACAGCTATTGTGTAGAACAACTCTGTTCAAAAAATTAATGATCCTAGTAAGTAAATTATAGTACTTAAATTTTTTTTACATTTTTTTCCTTTATCTTTATTTAAACACCGTGATTACAAACATGATTATAGTTGTATGATTACAGTCATGTAAAGAGCACCCCCCTTCACCGGTGCAACATTCCCACCACCAATTTCCCAGATCTCCCTCCTCCCCCCCCCCTACACCTGTACTCGAGACAGGCTTTAATAGAAAAATAAACTTATTGTAGAAAAATGCAATTAATTAGATAGAAATACACCACAATTCCAGTGAAGTCCTGGCTAATATCTTTATGTGTAACCTTATGGTTGGTAGCTGAGGACATATTCTAAATATAAAAAAATACACATCAATAGAAAAATTGTGAACTGCTTGTATTTATTTATTTTGGTATTTTGTTTCATATCCAGAAGTACTCAGGGATTACACCTGGCTCCGCCCCTTGGAATAACTACTGGAGAGGCTTAGGGAACCATATTGGATTTGGGTATTGAATGCAAAGTAAGTTGACTTATGTGTTGTACTATCTTTTAGGGTGTTAACTCTGTGGCTTGGGTATATAGCTGTATCACCTCTCTATACCACCAAAGGACATGAGGCCCTTGGCATCTGCCCTTTATTATTGCCCATTCACTTATTGCTACCTGCCTTGATTTCTCTCTCTCTTTCTCTGTCCTCTTTCCCATATCCTGGGGTTAAGAGTGGTGGAGATATTCACAGTTTTTACAAGCAATTTATTATTATTTATATTGTCTTTTTAAAAATTTTATTATAACACTATGAATTATTGAGTTGTTCATAATGTAGTCATTTCAGACTTTAATGTTCAAGCATTAACTCCACCAACAATAAGACCTTCCCCTCACCAGTGTCCTTAGTTTCTCACTCACCAACCTGGCAGGCACAAATTTACTTGGTATTGTTTGTTGTGACACAAAGAAAATTGGATTATCAATAAGGTCAGTTTGAAATGATTATTATATCTCTCTCTGGTGTTACTAAAGTCAGTGTGTAAGGATTTACTGGGCTGTGGTTAGTACTCACTGAGTATTCTGTGTTACTCTTCAGTTTCATTGAACTGGGTATATTTCTATGAAACATTCCCACCAGATTTTCCATGATATTACTGAGCTGACACTACTGTTAAATTTTGATGTGTCTAAATAAAACAGATACTGACCTGGACTTTCTGAAATGCAAAAGCATACAGTCCTGCCCATTGAGCTCTCTCACTGGCACAAGTCCTATATATATTTTTAATTGCATTATTTATGCATCATGGGATACACAGTTGTTCATGATATAGTTTTTTCACAGTTACAAAGTTTTCCATGATAGAGTTGCAGTAATTCAATGTACAATGCCCTTCACCAGTGCCCATTTTCTACCATTAATGTCTCCAGTTTCCTTCCCGCCCTCCCTCTGCCTGCTTCTGTGACAGTCTTCTTCTTCTTCTTCTTCTTCTTCTTCTTCTTCTTCTTCTTCTTCTTCTTCTTCTTCTTCTTCTTCTTCTTCTTCTTCTTCTTCTTCTTCTTCTTTTCTTCTTCTTCTTCTTTTCTTCTTCTTCTTCTTCTTCTTCTTCTTCTTCTTTTCTTCTTCTTCTTCTTTTCTTCTTCTTTTCTTCTTCATCTTCTTCCTCTACTTCTTCCTCCTCTTCCTTCTTTTTCTTCTTCTTCTTCTTACTTCTTTTTCTTCTTTTTTCTTTTTCTTTTTCCTTCTTTTTCTTCTTCCTCATTCTTATTCTCCTCCTTTGTTTTTCTTTTTTTCTTCTTTCTTCTTTTTCTCCTCCTCCTCTTCCTTTTTTTCTTTCCTTTTTCCCTTTAAATAATCCAAAACATACATTTCTTAACCTTCCTTTGTTTTGTTGGCAAAACTAAAACCAATTATTTACATAGGACCCTAAAGATTGAACCCAGATAGGATAGGTGCAAGAAAAGCACCCTACCTTTTGTGTTATCTCTCTAGCCCTATATGTAGTATTTTTTTAGTTGCATGACTACACGTAGCAATGTTCAGCACCTATTCCTTGTTCTACACTCAAAGCTTATTCCTGGCAAATTCAGGGAAGCATATGGGCTGCTGGATATTAAACCCAGATTGACTGCATGCAAACCAATTGCCCTCACCACAATTCTATTCTCTTTGGCCTGAAACTTATTTTCTGTTGCCCCACAGATGCTTAGAATTCAGGGCAAGGCAATGACTTAGGACAGTCATATAACTGACTTTTGCATTCACAATCTGTTTATACATGTATTGACTATTTTTTGCTTGCAAATTAACCTGAAATAACTATTCTCAAGTAGAACACAAATCTTCATGGTTTTGTTCTTATGTGCTCACTGTAACTTTGATAAAAGTTCCCAGTGATGAGGCTAGCATGATAATCCAGTGGGTATAGTGTTTGCCTTGCACATGGCTGAGCAGGACTCAATCCCAAACCTTTACCCAAGTCCACCAGAAGTAATTCCATAGTATAAAGCCAGAAGTAAACACTGAGCACCAAAAGGTGTGGCCCCTACAACTCCCCCGAAATGTTCCAAGTGACTTAGAGACTGATGCCTGGTTCATGGAACTACATTATCCAGATACAAATAGAACAAGTTAATGTTGGAGTTCGAAGGAATTGTTTGTTCTACTGTTGCCAAATAAGCCTATGGCCAAAGGTCAATGGACCAGCTTTGCATAGTTGAAAGAAAATAATGAGAGCTGTTTCCCAATCTTAATTTCCTTCTACCAGACTGCTCCACTCTAACTACATGATGTTAGTTTGCTTTTTCATATCTAAGTAGACTTTCTTAGACATTTGAGTGAAGTCTAAAGCCCTAACTTTATAACAAAGCTAAAGTTTGATGAGAGATAGGCATAATCATAAATTAGCAGATGAAAAGCATCCCAAACAGATCATTGTGGTTGAGATACAGTTGTAGGGAGGGAAAGTGATTAATGCATGTCCCATATTACTCCCATATTACTACTAGGGTTTGCTAAAATAGTAAAAATTAACAGTAGGTTAGATGACTTGGAATTCTAAGAAGATGGTGTCAGTACTGAGAGAATGGGAGAAAGGGTGTTGACAGTGGGGCAAGGATCAGGGAACCAAAAGTAAATAGTTCTGCTGCTGAGGGGTGAGGTTTTGAAGAAGAGATTAAGGTGGAGACATGCATATGATGGTTTTTTATAAATAAGTAAGTTTTGACTTAAATATTTTTAGAGTAAAAACGGATGTTATGGGAAGGCAACTGAAGGAGGAGTGAGAAGATAAGGAGAGAGGAATGTGTTAAACAGAAAGCCCTGTGCATGACCCAGCATAAAAATTGGAAACTACACACCTCAAGAGGGGAGATGCAGGTGACATGAGCATGTTGGGGATATAAGCTTGTGTCTTGGGAGCACATGTGCTGATTTAAAGATGTTTTTAATTGTCCAAGGGTGAGATTTTTGTGACGACTGATAACTCTAATAATGCTCTCCAGAAGAAAGTAGCGAAGATGCTGAAGATGATTTCTAAATGCATTTTTTGTTTGTTTGTTTGTCTTGTTTTGTTTTTGGGTTACAATTGGTGGCCCTCAGAAGTCGCTCCTGGCGGGCTCGGGGGACCATATGAGGTGCCTGAATTCGAACCAGGGTTCATTCTGTGTTTGTCACATGCAAGATAAACACCTTCCCACTGTGCTATCACTCCGGCCCCCATTCTGGATGCATTTTTACATTCCTTTTGAGAAAGTTTTACTTTAGTAACCTTTTCAACAGTTTTATTTAGATCTAATTTACATTATTAAATTCTCCTTTTTACAATTACAGTGTGAAGGGTGGAAAAATGTATACAGTTGTGTAACTACCAAAACTATAATAAAGATAATCATCCCAAAATATTCCCTAATTTTCTGTGCAGTCAATCCCTTGTTCCTTCTGTGAATTTTGACAAGCATTTCTTTGATTTCTGTCACCATAGTTTGGCTTTATAAAGAGATTCAGATAAGAGGGTTTCTATATAGTCATTTGTTCTTGGTTTCAGCCACATAGTATCATGCTTCTTAAATGTGTCTAATTCTGTGTGTGAGAATATTTTTACTATATGGACATACCAGGTTTTTGGGACAGGCTCACTTCCAATTTTGTCATCAAAAATGATGACAAGTTCCCGAAATTGTATTGACCCCTTTGGTAGGCCTATGTTGTCTTTACTCTTAGTAAGATCCTTTGGTCTTATGCTCAACATGCCTAACTTTAATTGCCAAGTTGTTTTTTAAAGGACAACATTTTGCATTCCAAGAATAATATTTGAGGGTTCTTGGAACTCTACTTCTTCATAAAAATTTGATATTATCCATTTTTTAAAATTTTAATTCGATTTCATTTAACTCTAGTTAGCTACAAAAGAATGTGTCTAATAAGCAAATAAATAGTTGAATTTCAGCCTGCTTTGATTCTGTGGATTCATGGGCTTTGTCTTTTGAAATAGCGTTTAAAAAATTATATAAAAGCATAATATGAGAGAGAAATGACCTTTCCTTTATGAGAAGTTTACTAAATTTCTAGCCTTTAAAGGTAGTTGCATATGATATTTATTGTCCCAGGTAATTATCATGACCATCTTTCTGGCTTATAGGAATGAGTGCCCAACTCCTGGCTATTTTGAGGTTTTTGTTTTGGTTTTGGTTTTTGGTTTTTGGTTTTTGGGCCACACCTGGCGATGCTCAGGGTTTACTCCTGGCTGTCTGCTCAGAAATAGCTCCTGGCAGGCACGGGGGACCATATGGGACACCGGGATTCGAACCAACCACCTTTGGTCCTGGATTGGCTGCTTGCAAGGCAAACGCCACAGTGCTATTTCTTCGGGCCCTATTTTGAGGTTTTTATTTGCGGTCTATTCCCAAACTCTATCCTGGTGACTTTATTTGAGTCCTTTGTCAAGTCATACTTAAAGTTCGAATCTATTTAAACATTATGTAATAAAATAAACCAAAATGTCCTTTTTTTCTTTTTGTTTTTGAAGTAGTCTTCTGTCAATTGTGGCATTAAGGTATATTACTATTTTACTAAGTATCTTACTAAGGTACATTACTCTGATGATAAGGTATATTATTACATTCCCCAATAAAATATCAGCTTTATTTTGTTCACTGTTTTTTTTGTGTGTGGGGACATACCCTGTGCTACTCATAGTATACTTCTAGTTCTACACTCAGGGGTCATCCCTAGCAATGTTTGGGGGACTATTTGGGGTGCTAGGGATCAAGACAAATGCCCTAACTACTGTACTAGCTATATTGTTGCTCCAACCCCTGGACCACTTTCTCTATCTCAACTCTTACCTTCCCTAAAATGTATGTTTTATAGTGACAAAGAATTTCATCTGTCTTCACTAACAGATTCACAGTTCCTGAAATGAGATTTTGAACATACCATACTTTTTAATTTTTTTTTGGGGGGGGGGGGCCACACCCGGCAGTGTTCAGGGGTTACTCCTGGCTGTCTGCTCAGAAATAGCTCCTGGCAGGCACGGGGGACCATATGGGACACCGGGATTTGAACCAAACACCTTTGGTCCTGGATTGGCTGCTTGCAAGGCAAACGCCGCTGTGCTATCTCTCCAGGCCCACTTTTTAATTTTTTTTTTTTTTTTTTTTTTTTTTTTTTTTTTTTTTTGGTTTTTGGGCCACACCCGGTAACGCTCAGGGGTTACTCCTGGCTATGCGCTCAGAAGTCGCTCCTGGCTTGGGGGACCATATGGGACGCCGGGGGATCGAACCGCGGTCCGTCTCCTTAGGCTAGCGCAGGTAAGGCAGGCACCTTACCTCCAGCGCCACCGCCCGGCCCCACTTTTTAATTTTTAACTTTTGAAATCACAGCTAATGATGCTCAAGATTTATTTCTGGTTCTTTCAGGAATTACTTCTGGTGGTACTAGGAGGACTATATAGGATGTCGGAGATGGAACTTAGTTTGGCGAAGTACAAGGCGAGCACTCTACCCACTGCCCACTGTAATATAGCTCTGGCCCAGCATGATTTTAATAAAATTTAATTAAATGATATGTTGACTTCAATAATTATTAAGGATTATTGTAATACCATATGCTTAAATGAAAATAAATTCAGCTCCAGAGTTTTTAATCTCAGTCTTCTGATAGCAAAATTTTGCTTGTCCATATTTGGGAATGTCCACAATCCATGTGTATATGCAAAATTTGGGCATTTTCTACAGTGTCGAGGACAGTGATTTGCTATAGTTTTATCACTACGATTTTTTTAATTGAAATAATTTTCAGTTGAAAGTGATTCAAATTTATCTTGCTCTTTGTTGACACATCTGTTTTTATTTTGTTGTGGTTTTTTGTTTTGGGACCACACCAAGCTTTGATCAGGGGTTATTTTTTTGGCTCTATGCTCAGGGGTCACTCCTGGGGTACTCAAGGGTTCATTCAGGATGTCAGTATACAAGTGGATGCTTCTAACCCTCTATCAGGTTCACTATTTTCTTCTCTAGAGAGCATTTCCACTGTCTTTAAATCTTAATTTCTCAGAGGCAAAGACTTGACTCTACTGTGGTGGATAAATACTCCTTAGCATGAGACAGCAGGTGCTGGGAAAGAGAATGGTAGAATCATCTGAAAGGGCTTAGGAACAGAAGATAAATACAGAACTGGAAACTACTTTTATGCCAGTATTGAGACCTTTGCCTCTAAAGCCTAAAAATGTCAGTACAATGAGGTTGCTGTCAGACTTAATGTCTGTGTTTACTGTCTGAATCAATGGCCAGATTGAGGCATCATGACAGAGAGGGGATTGGGCAGTGAGAGTTGGCAGGTCTTGATTCTTGGCCTATGGTCGGTACTTGCACAGAAAATGTTGGAGTTTGTTGCAGTCATTGTTGTTCCAACTTAAAAAATCTGTAAAAGGATAAAGAGAGAACTTTAATTCATTTTTGTTGGGTTTACTGGTGTTATATTGAGCATCTTTCTGGAATCATGGATAAAGTACTTTGATGGCTAATTATATATGTCATCTTTTTTAAAAACTTTATTGTTTGATTGATTGGTTGTTTTTTTGGGTCACATCCACCAGCACTCGGGGTTACTTCTTGCTCTGCACTCAGAAATTGCCCCTGGCAGGCTGGGAGACCACATGGGAGTAACGAGATAGCCGCATGCAAGGCAAATGCCCCACTACTGTGCTATCATCTCTCTGGTCCCTATATATGTCATGTTGGCTATAATATGGTATCCAGATATTTGGTTAAGCAAAAATCTAAATGTTGCTGTTAAGATGTTAGGCAGATAGGTAAGGAGACCCTGGGAAATAATAATAATAAAAACTTAAAGCAGAAATTTTCTATCGTTGACGTAGCCCAGAAACATGAAGACCACATCTCTTTGACATGAAAATATTGAGCTCTTTGGAGAAGAGAAACTGAGGCATTACCCGAATGCAGAAATTTAAGGATCCACCAAGAGAAGGGTGGACCCCCCCAGAAAAAAAGAAGCTATAGAAAAATTTATTAGATTATTAGAAAATCTTCAACAGTGCCAGTTTTTCCTGTGACAATACCCAGATTAATGTTTATGTATACAAAATATATTAGTATTAAAGCTTATTTGTCTGTTTGTTTTATTATTTTATTTAATGGTCATTAAAAAGCATCCACTATAAATCTAAGTTCTCTACAGTCTGGGCTACCCAAAATATGACATCTTTCTCCTCATAGTGTAACAAATAAATTAGAAATTGATATATAAGAAAAAAGTAATAATTTTAGTGACTTAAAATATTATTTTCAATTTTTGTATTGAAAGAGATAGACAGATGTGAGAAAAGAGAGAAAGAATGTGTCAGAGAGACAGAGAAGTTCCAGAGAAAACGCAAACTTCTCCAGAGTAGAAAAAAAATAACCAACAGAAAAAGTAAGATGTAAAGAAAAATATCAGTAAGTGATTGACTTGATATGAAAGATTATATAGTGATCAGACAGCCAAAGTTGACCATTATCTGTGACAAGGCCATTGGAGTGAGGGGAACAAAAGCTTGTTTTTGCCTTTAAAAAGTAAAAGGAAGGAACTGTGATTTGTGAAAAGTTATGGGCAAAGGAGATGCATTAGAACTTGCTGTCATGAAGCTTACCAAAAGAGTGGTGAGTGCATTAGAGAAATAACTACGATGACATCTGTTATGACAATGGTACTGAGTGAGAGAAGTAAAATGCCTGTCTCGATACAGGCAAGGGTTGTGGGAGGTAGGAGATAAGGGGCATTGGTGGTGGGCATGTTGTACTGGTAAAGGGGGGGTGGTGTTCTTTTTTATAACTGAAACCCAACTACAAACATGTTTGTAAACCATGTTGACTAAATAAAGGTATTTAAAAATTTTTAAAAAGAACTTACTGTTATGATAGCTCATTTCTGCGCAGTATTTGTTTCCACCCACAGATTTGTTAGACCAGGTTCTGTACAAATACACAGCCCCATCGATCCACTTCCACTGATGCCTCTAGAAACAAGAGGAGATGAAAGACATAACAGGCCAGTTGTTGAGTGAACAGCCACTCAAGTGGTCCCCTCAGGCCCCTTTACAAAGTCATTTTCATGAAAATATTGGGAAATCAAAAAAATGTACAACGAAGTAAAAAAAATAGAAAAATAACTCCATTTAACCCAAGAAAAAATATTACCAATAGTTGGCCATATTTATTTCTGGTGTCTATCACACTATTATCTTTAAATATATACTTTTAATACAATATATTAAAACATGTACTTTGCTTTGTAAGCATTTTAAATGGTAAGGCTGTTTCATAATATACCTCTAATATATTTAAATTACTTCTAATTACCAACTATTAGAAAATTGCTATTGTAGCAGCTTTTTTTTTTTTATAAATATGCTCCTACTCACAATTGTTATTTAGGATAAAACCTTGTAATTCATTGCCAAGGGATCATGAAGAGTTTGAAGGTGATGAGAATGTACGCATTGCTAAAGAACTTAACAAAAAAATTAGTCATGAGTATTTACAGATTTACATAATCAAATTTTACTAATCTTTTTTTTATAGAGAGAGGGTTTCCCACATGCTCTTGGGGAGACTGTGGGTCCCCCACCCCAGTGATTCTCAGCCACATGCTGGGTCATTGTGAAGGACCAAAGAAAGTATAGATTGGGGGATTTGAGCATTGCAACTAGGGATGCTTGAGGAACCATTTGGTACCAGGAATTGAATCCAGATCTAGAATAAGCCCTAACTGCTGTAATGTCTCTTGGCCTTGTTTATATTCTTAAAAATGTTACTTATTTTAAAAAGTTTGATAATTTCATGAGTCAGATATTATTAATTCACTTTGCACTTAAAAATTCTAGAATATTTATTATGAACAATAAATGTAATGAATGTAATGAAACTATATTACCGAACTGTCTGATAGAAATATATGTAAATTACTATTTTGTCTCTGACTGATAGTAATACAAACGTATAAGAAAGCAAAATTCATTACATAAAATATTTGTAACACCTACAAATGTTATGGAAAATAGAAAGTCTGGGAGTTCTCTTCTTGTGTTTGTTTGAGTAAATTATAGAAGCCCTACAAAAACATTTTGTAAACTCTAGATTCCCACATGTAGATCTAAACTACTAGTCTAAGTAAGACCCAATGTGCTGTTTCTTATATAAAAGAGGAAGAAAGAAATCCAATGGAAAAGGTAAGGGTGACTAAAAAATAATAATTCTAGACAAAAATTAGCTGAAATTTTTCAACTTCAACTCAGGATGTGTTGTAGATTTAATCAAGCTCAGTTTTATGCAGATCTGTGTGTATTTGAATATGCAATTGACCCTTTAATAGTAGGAGATTAAATGGCAAGGTTCACTTATATTTTATATGCAGATAAAAATTTTTCTTACATTTCCACCATTGGTGAGTACTCTGAAGCAATTGTATCCATTGCACTAGGATATCATAAAGCAATTGTACTGATGTCTTCTTATCAATGTGCAAATTGTTTTATGTGTGAGTTTACTTTTCAAAAATGTGTTCATTTTTGTTTTGACTACATACTACAGTGGTTAGGGATTGTTCTGGCTCTGTGCTTTGAAGTTGATCCTAGCAATACACACAGTACCAGGAATTGAATCCAGGTCTCCTGTAAACAAAGCTTGTATTCAGCATATTGAGCTCTCCCTGAATGTCTTTATTATATTATTTTTTAATTTTGATGCCTAGTACTATTGATATATATGAGACCTATAGTTTAATATAACTAAGAAAATGTTAATGTAGGAACTGATCATTTGTTTTGTAAACCAGTGACTATAGAACAGTGGGATAAATGTATTTTTTCTTCTCCATGTCTTTCTTTAAGATACTTTCTTTTACTGGGTTAATTTATTATGAAATTCCTGGTCAACAGCTGACTATTAGTAATTGAGTTTGAGAGAAGTGAAGCATTATACTCAGATTTTCAACTGTGTTGTGGTCATTAGTTGTAAATTACAAGTTTTTCAAGGGTCAACTGTCAAGTTGTGTGTGTGTGTGTGTGTGTGTGTGTGTGTACAAATTTTAAAGGCTTTTAACTGAAATCATATCTTTCTCTGAGGCCCAAAACTAGATCTCAATCAGTTCAGGCTTATGACAAAAGAAAATCAGTGGTATTCTTCATGTGGCCTGGAGACTTTGCCAAGTATGAGCTAGCTCTCTAGATTTCTCTTTTGGACAACTTAAACTTGGGAGCCATTCGGGATATTCATCAGGATTGCTTCTGGCAGGATCAAAGAACCATTGGGGGGTACCAGGGATTGAACCAAGATGGCTGTGTTTAAGGCAAATGCCCTACCCATTGTTTGGCACTTTATGGGACATTTGTGATACAAGTCTGAAGTTACCTTCTGTGGGTCATGCAGGCCAATCCAAACAGGCTTGTTTTTTTGATAGCCACTTATGTATTCGGCTATGATGTTGGCTTCCTTTGTATTCAGAACAGATGCCAAGTGAGCTCCATTTCCGTGTGACTGGCACTCTAGCTGTAAGCAGTCAGGGAAAAGTCATGTAAACATACATGGAAATTAAAAGCACAGCCAGTGCATCCAGTGCACTAAACAGTATGGTACACGAGGTCCCCTTCTCCTCTGGATGCAATCTGAACCCCATAGGAAACGTCTTGTCACCAGAGGAGAAATAACTTCCTCTAATATCAGGTATCAGAGGAAGGAGTAGAGGCCAAAGCATGAGCTTTTAGGTCTGGAAAGGGGTCTGGAGTCCTAGTCTTGTCTTTTCAGTAGGGCATGTGGATTTAGTAAGTCAACAATAATTAGAAGTAATTATTATAACCCAGTTGAAACAGCCTGAGGTTGTTTTCTTATCTCTAAAATGAATAAAATAATAACTGCTATACAATTAATTGCTAGAAGCCCTGGGAGCTGCACACACAAATTCTCCCTACAATTGTAGCCACACCACACCAAGTGGCTCAGCTTTACTGCTTTTCTGGTCATCTCTGCAGAATCCTAGCCATCAAATATATCCTCAAAGTATGCCAATTTAGGGCTGACTTGTCCAGGGATGATTTGCATCCAGGCTGGGTCTGTCCCACCCCACCCCCAAGCCTCTTTACTTCCATCTCAAATATTATGGGGCACAGTTCTTCCTGAAGTCCCCAAGTGCCTCAGAGTATGACCTGGTTAAACACAAGCACAGCGGGGTCAGGGCATCATTGTATCCTATGACCTTTGCTTTGAAAATGTTGGTCTTGTTATTGAGAGTCACCTACAGGGAGTGGAAGCACACTTGAGAGGCCATTTTAAACACAAATTCTAAATGAAAATAAAAGAGCACATAGCTTTGACTGTGGCCACTTTTCTGGCCTTTGCTTTTGGTATCTTGCTCAGAATTAGATGTGGTCGAGACAATAGAGATGAGGGCTAGAAGGACCGGTTAAGGATATGAAGCTCACCACAAAGAGTGGTGAGTGCAGTTAGAAGAAACAACGACACTAACAACGATCATGACAATGTTAATGAGTGAGAGAAGTAGAATGCCTGTCTGAATACAGGCAGGAGGTGGGGGAGGAGGGAGATAAGGAACATTGATGGTGGGAAGATTGCACTGGTAAAGGGGGTGTTCTTTTTTTTTTTTTGTTTTTGGATCACACCCGGCATCACTCAGGGATTACTCCTGGCAAGCTCGGGGGACCATATGGGATGCCGGGATTCAAACCGATGACCTTCTGCATGAAAGGCAAATGCCTTACTCTCCATGCTATCTCTCCGGCCCCAGGGGGTGTTCTTTTTATGACTGAAACTCAACAACAAACATGTTTGTAATCATGGAGCTTAAATAAAGATATTATTCAAAATAAAATAATTAGGTGTGATTATTAGCTAATGATAATCTTGTTTTCACACTTACAAATTACTTTAAAATACCAAGATGCGGGGCCCGTGAGGTGGCACTAGAGGCAAGGTGTCTGCCTTGCAAGTGCTAGCCAAGGAAGGACAGCGGTTCGATCCCCCAGCATCCCATATGGTTCCCCCAAGCCAGGGGCAATTTCTGAGCACTTATCCAGGAGTAACCCCTGAGCATCAAACTGGTGTGTCCCAAAAGAAACAGACAAAAAAAAATACCAAGATGCTTTTATAATTATAATCTTATTCAACTTTTAAATACGTGACCCAGTTGACTAGGTTATCAGTGGACATTTGCTGAGTATACCAGTTACGCGGATGCCTGGGATTGAAGAAATAGATTCAAAGAGTTTAAATATCATTTCTCATTCAATTTGACACAGCTGGTAGTGATGGAACTGGATTTAGAATTCAGATTTATGCCTGTGATTGATTCTACTGTCATTTTCATGGGCCACTGGATCTATTTCTAGGAATCTATACAATTAAGTATCCCATCAGTCTAGTCAATAAATTAATGAGAAAAGTCTGTTGTGTGTGTGTGTGTGTGTGTGTTTGGGGGGGTTGTTTTTGTTAGTTTTTTTTGTTTGTTTGTTTCTGGGCCACACCCAGTGATGCTCAGGGGTTACTCCTGGCTATGCACTCAGAAATCACTCCTGGCTTAAGTGACTAAATGGGACACCGGGAGATGGAACCACAGTCTATCCTAGGTTAGCACATGCAAAGCAAATATCCTACCACTTTTGCCACTACTTTGGCCCCAGTGAGCAACAGTCTTTTTTTTTTATTATTATTATTATTTATTTTTTTTTTGGTTTTTCGGGCCACACCTGTTTGATGGTCAGGGGTTACTCCTGGCTAAGCGCTCAGAAATTGCCCCTGGTTTGGGGGGACCATATGGGATGCCCGGGGGGTCAAATCGTGGTCCTTCCTTGGCTAGCGCTTGCAAGGCAGACACCTTACCTCTAGTGCCACCTCGCCGGCCCCTGAGCAACAGTCTTTCCACAACATTTTTCCTCTGCTCTTTGGAACAATCCCTATGAAATTAGAATGGGAGTGGAGAGTTTTAGTTTTGAAAATCTAAGATGAGCATTTCTCACACACCACACACTTTATATGTGGGAGATGATGGATTCTCCAGCAGAACTTGGTGCCCTTGTGATATTCAATCAACGGTATAGGCCTTCTATTCTATTCTCTGGCTGATGAGGAGGTGTTGCTTGGGGTCAGGGGTGCTGGAGATCAAGGTCCCCAGTACTCAGAGAGATCATATAGTGCTGAGAATCTGTCTAAAAGTGCTAAAAGTGCTATTTCTCACTTTGCAGCAAGAGAAGTGATAAAACTGAGGTATAGTAATAAAAAAGGGTACATTCATGACTTATAGATTCAAGTCTTATCACTTCAGTGTCCTCTAGGTTTCTTCTAAATTAATGTCAGGTAACAATCAGCATACATATCCTTCCAAGATTTCAAATTATTTCTCAAGGTCTTTTTTATTTCAGTAATCAGACTACAGAGAAACCCTTCTTTGTGTAGAGGTGTGTGTGTGTGTGTGTTTGTGTGTGTGTGTGTGTGTGTGTGTGTGTGTGTGTGTGTGTGTGGTGAGGTGGAATGGAGTGCAAGTAGTGTTCAGTGGCTTCTGTAATATGCTCTCTGTTATGCTTGGCTCAGCTATGTGGCCCAAAGTTCAGTGTTTTGACCCAAGATTTACTGCTATTGTGGTTCAGTGGTGCTGGCAGTCATCAGGGTTGCCCTACCAGTGTTAGAAGCTCAATGTAGTTCAAGGGATTATTCTCATGCTCTAGTCCTCTGAATTAATTCTGTTTTCTATTTTTAAAAAAATATATAGTATTTTTTTATACATCAGCTCAGAAGATCATTACAGAAGGGTAGACTTAGGAGGTTGTTCTGCTTGCTAGTTCCACCTCTTGATGTTATCTTGAGAAAACCACTTCTGCTCACACTTCTTGAAGGATTTTATTTCAATATCACACTTGTGATTGTTTTTATGCCATACCCAGCAATGCTTAGAAGATAGGCCTGGCTCTGCATTCAGAAATTACTCCTGGTGGTGCTCCAGGGACTTGATAGATGTCAAGGATAAAGCCCAGGTCAGCTACATGCAAGGCCAACACACTAACTTCTGTACTGTTATTCTGGCCCCGTCAATGTCACAATTTCGTACTACTCCAGAATGCTTTAAGACCACAAAAGACTTTGATATTCTCAGTTTTTTCATTTTTAGATACATATGGATGGGGATTCTGAGAGCATTCTGGCACAGATCATAACTCTCTGATTCCTCCAACAAATCACTTCAGTAAAACAACCACATAGACAATATCAAATGATAGCAAACACTTGACCACGGATTACAGAGCCTAGTAAACTAAATATGGAGGAAGAAGGCAAAGGATGAAGAGATGGCCTAGAAGAGATGTAAAAAAGGCCTTGAATACTTTGGTGGTAGAGAATTTTAGTAACTGCTTTTGTAACTGTGTATATTAAAACCATAAGTGTTAACATTATTATATCCATGTGACCTAAACTATTATAATTATAATTTTAATATAAAAAACAAAAATATTATGTTTAGGGAAACAACAGCAAAGATTTTTCAGACTCTTCACATCAATTGCAAGACCAGAACAACAGTACTGAAGGTAGGATATTTGCCTTGTATGCAACTGACAACTATCTGACCACCAGCATTTCTTTTTTTAAACTTTATTTGTTTGTTTATTGGTTTTTTGAACCATACCCAGAGGTGTTCAGGGGTTACTCCTGGCTCTACACTCAGAAATTGCCCTTCATAGTCTGGGGGACCTTTTGGGATGCCTGGAATCAAACTGGGTTCCTCCCCGGTTGACCACTGCAAGGAAAACGCCCTAAAGCCATGCTATCTCTTCAGCCCCAATCACCAGCATTTCATATAATCCCCCAAGGCCCACCAGGAGTGATCTCTGAGCACAGACCCTAAAGTAAGCTTTGGGTAAGCTTTGAGCACTGCTGAAAAGGAACCAGTTGCAACTACCTCTTTGGGTATCTCCAGACAAAGGACCACAAAAGAAAAGCAAAACATTTATTGGGCTCAGAGAAAAATCTCTATTTGTTTAAATAGTTTGACTTTCTATCACATCACTGGAGCCTATGCTTCAGGTCTTTTTAAACACATTCTCTCTCTGATAAATCTTACAAAGCAATTTAATTAAACCTTCTCGAAGTTTCTTGTCATCTTCCATTTGTTAATGTATTTATGAGTTCCTTACTAGGTATGGGTTCCTTGGGGATAATGAATATTTCTTATTTATTCTTAAAGTTCTTGTGGCCTACGTTCTGAGTGGGTTGAACACACACTCGTCTATTTTACCTACTAAGCAACTTTCCTCAGAATGTCATGGAAGGATTCTAGGTTCTAAATCAAATAAGATCTGAAGCGTTGGGCAACCCTTCATTTTGAAAAAGGTAATCCAAGCAAGAGCCACATTTCTTACCTCAGCATCAAACCAGCTCCTTGGCTTTCGGAAATACCCATAACAATTGGAATTATGGTAAAACCATCCAGTAGTACAGCTGGGTCGCATGATGATTTCTAAAGGTAAAGAATGTCAATTTTATATTATGAAGACAAAAAAAAATCCCCAATCTCCAGACCTGATCTAGTTTTCAGACATAGAATACTTTGAGTGAAGTGGAGGTGGGTGACCTTGGAGAGTAGTCTTGCTACTTTGCCAAAATTTTATACTATTAATATTTCACATAGTCTCCTCCAGGAAACTGTGAATTGAGGATATAAAATAATCATATATTCTGAGGATTCTGGATACTGTTTCTGAATGACACTGTAGTCCCAGGAGACCCAAAATATCAGTGGGGAAATAAAGTTTCAATGGCTCATTCCATAGATATTTCCCCAGTTTCGGAAAGCACAATTGTAAGAAATATATTAAACTCATGCAGAATCACCACAGTCAAGTAGCAATATGGAAGGCATCTCGAGAAAAAACAGGTTTGCTTCTGCCATGCCCAGTTTTCTGCAATATTTTCTAACTTTATGTGTACATGTTTACTAACTACATATACACATGCTCCAGTAAATATGTATATGAAGCAACAATTCTAATGATACCGATATTCCATATAAGAAATTGAAGAGAATAAATTAATATCTCCCAAGACCACACAGTAAATGCGTGAGAAAGAAGGACCATGAAATAGTATAGGAGAGTAGAAATAAGAAAGAAATAAAATAGCAGACATATTTATTTATTTTTGGGATTTGAGCTCAAGTATTTATTTGGTTGCCCCTGGGAACAAACAGCTTCAATCAGAATGCCTTGCTATAAAAAAACATAGATAAGCATCTACATATTCTTAGTGTACAGTTGATAAAAAAAATCTCTACAGAGTGGAGAGTTGACTTGCTGAGATCTTTCAGACAGAGTGAGGTAGGACATCAGAGCGAAGAGAACCAATATGCTGCTCCCCACCGTGAAACAATGTCCCTTGAATAACCTTTCACCTCTTATGGCACTGGGACACTTACCACTCAATCAAACAGTGAGGATTTTGCTTCCTGACACCTTACTAAACCAGTATTTCTCAATAGGGGGTCATATGGCCCCCCATGACTCTCCAGGATGTGCTAAGGGGGCCACCAGTGAAAATCATGTTGATGGAGGCATCAAATAAAACTCAGAGCCAAAAAATAGAATGGGGAAAGGCAAGGTAGAGGTTTAAAAAATAAGTTCAAAAGGGGCATGGACAGTAAAAGATTAAATACGTTCACTCCAGTCTTGGAGACGGAGTGAAAGTATAGCAGATAGGGCAATTGTCTTGCATGCAGTCAACCCAGGTTCCAGCACCCCATATGATTCCCTGAGCCAGAAGTAATTTCTGAATGTAGAAGTAATTCCTGAGCATCTCCGTGTGTAGCAAAAACAAAATCAAAGACAAAATAACTCCACTGGTCCTGTCTAGAATAAGTCTTTTACTTCACCGCTGGCTACTGGATATAGCACTGATGACATTCAATGTCTTTCAGACTTCACTTTAATACTTTTTAATCAACTAAAAGTATTTATCTCTATATGGGACTATGGGAGGAATTAAATGGGATAAAGCAATTAGCACAGACCCTATAGCCATCATTAACTAAATGGCACCCACTTAATAAATTAGAGCAACTAAAATAATCTTAGTATCATTACAACTGGTATAAATCTTCATTTGACTTTACTCGATGGAGTTGACTCCCAAGCAGTGCTCAGTGGGCCCAGGAGCCATTACAGGTAATACTTGGCCAACTATTCCCAAGAATGAGGCTTGCTCATGTTCTGTAGTGCTGGAGTCCAAGGCTTCACTCCATTACTAAGGGGAGTTTCAGAAGATGGTGCTAGGGATGCCATGCAATGATGGGGATAGATCAGAGTTTCTATGCATGCCAAGCACATGCCCTCACCCCTGTGTCATCTCCCTGATCCACTACTAATATTGTTTTTTTTTTAAATAAAGTAACTAGGGGAAGTTTCTTTTATTGTCTCCAGGATCATGCTGCTCTTTGTCTCACCTATTGAAGCAGTTGTGTTTACTTCAGGTGAAGGACAAAAGAAATTACTGGTGAGTTCCTAATTTCAATCACTAGGCCCTGTTTAAAGCAAAAAGTCAGTGTCTATTTTACCTTATTTTCTTTTTATGCCATATTGGGGACCAGGGATAGTGCAAAGGGCTTGATATGCATGAGGTTCCAAGTTCCATTCTCAATATAGCATGCATCCTCTATTACTCTTCCTGCAGCACCAGGTATGACACTGATGTCATTAAAATCTCCACCCCTGAGTGGTACCCCATTACTAGCTTGTACACATCAACTGAGTGTCTCTGGGAGAAAATCCTAGGTTTACTGAGATCCAAGGAAGAACACAGCAGGACCAGTGGGGAAGGTTTTGGTTCTATCTCTTCTGGGAGAGAGAAACCAGAAAGGTTTAATGAAACCCAGGAGTGAGGGTCTTCTCCCACAGGATGTAGCTTGGACAAATGTCAAGGCTCTTAAGGAAGCCAGCATTAGAGTAATTGGGAAGGAACTACACTGCTCCTTCTTCTGTTGTTCTTCCTTGGATTCCAGTGAACCTAGTCTAGTTGGCTAGAAATGGCTATGAAATATAGCTCTGTAGGGGAGAATATGAAAAACCATTCTCTCAGAGGTATTTGCAGTGCAGTATAATTCTAGGAAAGCTCTGAATGCCCCATGTTCTGAGCTTCAGGAGTGATTGAGAAAACTGGTATCTCTCTGAAATCAGCCTGGAGTAGAAGGCAGAAAAGCTTAGAGTCTAGGGATGTGCAGGGTTTCCTCTGGCAAAAGACACCCGTCATGAAAAACAACCTAATAAAATACCCTCTTTTGGCATTGTCTTCCAGTTGCTCATTCCTCTGGCTGAGGCATTCCCAGGAGTGGTGTATAGCTTTGAACTTCCTAGAAGCTCTCTTTACAACTAATTTCTGCTCATGCCTGTTTCCTTCCCGCCCTTGAGAAAGAAGTACAATGCCCAAGTACAATGCCAAGTTGAACTGAGCACAACCAGGAAAAGCATCAGATAAACTTGTCCTGTGTCTTTGGAGCAAGTTTCCACTCTTCTTTGGGCTTCTTTTTCCTCAGAAGTAAAGAATATAACCGATGAGTCTTTTTCTAATTTTTCATTTTTGATGGTTCCTGATATTTATTCTTAGCTCACTTATGCAGATTTTGTGATGTTCTTTTGAGCCACACCGAGCAATGTTCAGGAGTTACTCCTAGTTCTGAGTTTGAGATCTACTATAGGCTACAGGAGACCATGTGGGATGCCAAGGTCAGCTGCATGCAAAACAAATGTCCTACCTGTTGTACCACACTGTGGCCCCACACTCATGCAGTTTTTATTCCCCTGCTTCTAGAAGATTCTATAATGTTTCTTCTGTTTTTTGACATGTTATTTTGCACTTGAGACTGGCATAGGACCCTCCACATAATTAGGCTCAATGTCTGCATCAACTGGAATTCTTTTTTTTTTTTTTTTTTTGGTTTTGGGGCCACACCCAGCGGTGCTCAGGGGTTACTCCTGGCTGTCTGCTCAGAAAAAGCTCCTGGCAGGCACGGGGGACCATATGGGACACCGGGATTCGAACCAACCACCTTTGGTCCTGGATCGGCTGCTTGCAAGGCAAACACCGCTGTGCTATCTCTCCGGGCCCGGAATTCTTAATATGTTCAAATAGGAAAACCAGGCATATGAATTAGGTAACTTTATAGATATTACTTAAGACTACTATAAGCCAGTGACCATAAATTCATTACAACCACACTTCATGATAGACTTGAAAAAACTGATTATAAGATATATATTTAGGGGGCAGAGGGATAGCACAGCTGTAGGGTGTTTGCCTTGCACAAGGCCAACACAGGACATGCTCTGGTTGAAATTCCCAGCATCCCATATGGTCCCCCTTGCCTGCCAGGAGCGACTTGTGAACACAGAGCCAGAAGTAACCCCTGAGCACCACTGGATGTGACCCAAAAACAAACAAACAAAAAAGATATATATATTTAGTTGATGACTTAACTGTGGCGCACAAATTGGCAAGGTTTGAATTCTTCAGCTCCAGAACTTCCTGATTTGGGAGGAGTGGACATTTAGACCATTCCCAGTGGTGCCCAAGGCTTGCTCCTGGCTTTGCATTCAAGAATCATTCCTGTTGAGTTCAGGAATCACGTGTGGTGCCAGGGAATGAACGTGGCTCTGCTGCATGTAAGGCAAACACCCTATGAACTGTAGTATTGCTCTGGCCCCTCCAGGCTTTGCCTTCTTATCATATCACATTGTCTTTCATTCTAGTCTTTAATATCTATTTCAGACAGTACCTTACTACCGTAGAAATGGCTGGAAGACCATTACAGTGTGCTGCCTGAGCATATGCTGAGAATGCACTCACCTCCCAGAACTGCAGTGCAGGCTGCACAGCTCAACAGTAGGAACAACTGCATACTTTTAGAAGCCATCTTTCTCTCTTCCTAGGACAGAACGGATTCAGACCCTTTTGCTGCAAGACTCCCGGGTGCTTGCTAGTTTTTTTCTTGCAGCTCCGGATTCACCAAATTGAACAGATTTGCACCGAAGGCCAAGGACTTTAGATGTCAAATCACAAATGCAAAGAGAAAAATGTTTTTGAAGCAACCCCAAATTATGCAATAAAAGGAATCTCACACTAAATGTAGAGATCAGGGAAATTTAATTTATGAAGTTTTCTCATCATCTGCTAGGTCTCTGGGCCTGTATTAGAGATTGGATTATACTGGACCCAATTGTTTTACAAGTCTGGGAATAATCCGTGTAGTGGAGTCTGCCCCTATGATTTCCAAAGAAGCCAGAAGAGGGAGCTCAAGGCAATTTTTCCCCTCAGTTGAGGCAGCTGGCCTTCCTGCAGCCATATCAATCTAATCAAGTCAAATAAAAAAATAAAATCGATCCGAATAGAGACTTTTTGTAAATGCTCATACTAAAAGTTAATATATGATTCAATATACTCAACATAAAATTGATCAAATTTTAGGTTGATGATTATGAAGTCATTTCTTTTTTTTTTTCTGGATTTCAGTTTTATTTCATTTTCCTATTAATATCTTTATTTAAACACCTTGATTACAAATATGATTGTAGCTGAGTTTCAGTCATGTAAAGAACACCCCCCTTCACCAGTGCAACATTCCCACCACCAATGTCCCAAATCTTCCTCCTCCCCACCTCACCCCCGCCTGTACTCTAGACAGGCTTCCCACTTCCCTCATTCATTCACATTGTGAGGATAGTGTCATAATGAAGTCATTTCTTACCATTAGAGCTGTAACCAGAGTCCTCACTTTATACTTAAGTAGCCACATATTTTACTTTTACTTTTGATTATTTTGTTATCATGTTTTTCAAAATAAAAGGAAAACTTTGTTCTATTTCCTGACATCAAACAAAACATGCAGCACTTTTTTAAACCTAGAAATAAGTAGCAAATCCAATTTCTCATGGATAAATTATAAATTTAATACCTATTGACATTGTTCAATGCATACATATATATAGCTTATGTAATAGGACTATATAATTTCATATCCAGGTTTGTTTATCAGAAACAGAGAAGTGAAAATGAAGCTCCTTTCATTCGCCTAACCTTTATGCTATTTTGACTCCCTCTTTGGAATAAATTTATATCTGCAGGGCTGCAATTTCACAGATTTTCAATGTTGCATTAAACTCCTTGGCTAAAGCATCATTCAAATGAACAGTGTGGTTTGTTCTACTAAGAGTGCACAGAAATGCTTATTCCTAAGCCTCCGTGGACTCTTAATATTGCCAGCATTTTTTCTAGTTAATTTTTTAAATTTATTTATGTAGAGATTAAGTAGCATTCCCAAAGTACAGATGCTCACTTTCAGAACCAAGATTGAATCCACTCTGCATAACACCAAAGCCAATGCTCATCATAAAATTCCAATAAAACAAAACAATAACTGAAATTCTGATTGACTAGGAGCATCTTGATTTGAACTTGTCGTTTCTGACCTTAATTTTATAGCAAAAGAAAGTAAATATTCAAAGGAAGCTTTCTCCCCTCAGTTGCAGAAAAGATGACCCAACTCACAATCCAGTTCCTAATGACTCTTACCTTCTTCAGTGTCCTGAGATGTCTTGTTCAATGTCCAGGCCTTTATATCTTCTCTCCTCAGGACTTTTATTTTATATTTTATCATAGACAATAATGTTATTTACAATTAATAACCAATCCATAAAAGCTTTATCTACAGTCATAGTGTACTTTATGAGAGATGTCTGAAGAATGGATCTCAGTCATTGAAATCTCATTGTAAATAGCTGGGGGAGGAGCCTCGCCCTATTTGCGCACAGATATTTTTTTATCACATGTTATTCAAGCCTGACAGCATCCTGTAACCTGATAAAAACCCATCCTCCTTTAATCTTATTTACCTTTAGTTTTGCCTCTTTTATTCCTGCATAGTGTTGACTTCCTTGTTCCTATTTCCCTCCTATAAAAATGCCCTATTTTATGGAAGGGAGCAAGAAAAGTACTTAATACTCTTCCCAACAGTGCTCAGGAGTAACTCCTGGCGATGCTTTAGAGACTATGTGAAATACTAGGTATCAAACTCAGGTCAGCCATGTGCAAGACAAACACCCCACTCACTACATGTATTATCTACTGCTCTGGCCCCCCAACCCCCATTTCAACTCTCGAGAATCCTGATGTTTATTCACTGGCAGAATAAAATTTGCCACAAGGCTAAATGTAGGTTACATAGTTGTACTGTGTATTTATGGAAGTAGAGATTTTCTGGTACCAAATTCATCACCTTAACATGTACCTGATCCTTCACATATGTACTTATGCTTCTCTTAAGGAACTAGACACTGACATCTCAATCTCATCCAAGGGCAATTACATTGAAATAGCTTACATGATGTACTTTGCAATAGAGTGTTTTCACTGGTCATTAATAAATGAGGTACTTGGGGCCTGAGTGGTGTCAGAGGCAGTACGGAGTTTGCCTTGCACGTGCTGACCTAGGACGAACCTTGGTTCCATCCCCCAGCATCCCATATGATCCCCCAAGCCAGTAGTGATTTCTGAGTGCAGAGCCAGTAGTAGCCCTTTGTATTCTCACTTACATGCCCTCAGGTACTTGTTTACTGCAGAACTGAAGTCCAAATGTTGGAAATTTTCTATCTAATTTTGACACTAATATAGAGCGTATGTCAACTCTTTATATCTTTCTTTTTATATGGATTCCTAGCTATGGTATAAATGCAATTATGAAACATAAAGAGATATTTTTTGCCTTAATACAACTCTGCAGAATGCCAAATTTGGTTGCCTGTAACTGGATAAATTTTGACAGGAAGAATGCAATTTTTGCTATATAGAAATACATTGAGTTATTCTATGATTTGTACCATTGTAGATTTTCCTTTTGCTACCGCGGAATATGGACTATTTAATCTATTGAAGCTAACCCATACCTGGAATGAAATTTCTTCAATTTTGTGACACCAGTGAAAATCTTTTGTTGTGTAACCATATTTTAATTCTTCTGTCCCTTCCTAGATTTGACAGGAACCTTTCCAAATTTTATCTTTCTGTACCTCTGAAGTTCTAATTTCTCCTTTATTATTTCTGATTTAGCATGGTTTTTACTTTGCTTCTTCTCATTGTGAGTCTTGCTAAATCAATTTTTATTTTATTTAGTCAAAGAATAAAAACATAATTCTTGGTTTCATTGATCCTTTGTAATGGATTTTTAATTTTTTAATATCTTTAAACACATTGATTACAAATATGATTATAGTTGGGTTTCAATCATGTAGAACACCCCCCTTCACCAGTGCAACATTCCCATCACCAATATCCCAAATCTCCCTCCACCCTACCCCACCCCCTGCATGTACTCGAGACAGGCTTTCTACTCCCTCATTTATTCACATTGTTATGATAGTTGTCAGTGTAGTTATTTCTCTAACTGCACTTACCACTCTTCGTGTAATTCTAAATAATTTACTTCTGCTCAGTTTTTTTAAAATTTTCCCCATTCCAATTAATTTGGACTCCTATTTTTGTTCTCAATTTTCTAGTTTTTTGAAGTTAGGTAGTTAATTTGCACGTCTTCCTTCCTTCCTTCCTTCCTTCTTTCCTTCCTTCCTTCTTTCTCTCCCTTCTAATAGTGTTTTTAAAATACTTTATTGAATATTCAGAATAAAATTATGAGAAAGACATCTGGAAAGGAAAGACCTACAGGGAAGAGATCAAGGATGGGGATCTCTGGACTTGATTTCCGGGAAGGAGAAAGTCCTGGGCTGAGCTAGGGAGAGACAGGACTGGTCTGTTCAGGAAAAGCGGTGCTTTCCCTCTGGGGACCCTTGTCTCCTCCATGCTGGTGGGCATTGGTGTTCCAAAGCCCCCTGTTGGGGAGAGAGAGCATGGTGGCTGGAGAGCATCTCGTGCCTGTCCAGGCTCGTGACACAGGCTCGGGTCATCCCCATTGAGCTGTCATCATCCCACTGACAGGAGGTGGGGTCAGGCTCGCACAGGGTTCTGGATTTCTCACTGGCCAATGAGGTTTCGAGACCCTGAGCTCTGCCCAAGAGCTCATATCTCTAGTGCATCCTTCGGTCACTGTGGAAACGTCTTTCGTTGCGGTGGATCTTGGTGAAGACCCACAGATCAGCCGAGATGGATCCCCAAAATTCCCTCCCAAACCCCATACCTGGATCAGCTTCTTGAGCAGAAGAGGCAGGCGCAATTGGCTTGAGCCAAAGAAATAGTAAGAAATCAAGTGTTGGGCAGATGGCAGGACAAGCCTAAGGTGTTTCCAAAGCCCCATATTGTGTGTGTGGCAAGTACCCCAAGATTGAGCCCCTTGGCAAACTAGGTTGGTGACCCCCAAGGATTCAATCTACTGAACCCATAACTTCATCCCTTCACCTACCCAAAACCCTGGGTCATGTTCATAAGGTCTCCACCTTTAACTCAAGGAAGAATCAGAATTGTTCCCCTCTAGACTAGAGCCTGGCCTTCGACCATTTTCCCATCTCCACAAGGCTCTACCTAGAGTTTAAGCTTTACTTTATTTCCTGTATTACCATGTCCAGTGGGGTGCTAGGGCAGTTGGTTACCTCACATGTAGCTATGGTCCATCTTTGGACTTCATTGTGGCCTAACCTTTACCACTTCGCCTGACAGTTATTTTGTTTGGTGCTGAAACTAAATTGTGGTCAGAGATCTCACTAGGTGATACTTGGGGACAGTATGCTGTGCACAGGATTTGAGGCAGGTCTCTGCAATCTTTCTAACACACTATTTACTCCATCCACTGCATAAAAATTTAGTTGAGTTTTTCCTGTCTTTTCTACATTTGAGGAATTTGGGCATTTTCTGCTCAATCTTTTGCTCTCACATTCTCATTACATACTATCAGGTAGGTTCTCTAGAGTGAATTTAACTGATCCCCTGAAGTAGTTTTCCTCTGAGTAGTTTCTGTCCCCTAAACATAACCCCCATGAGTATTGTGAGGGCCACAGACTATGTTGGGCTTCTCCTAAGAGAAAACATTTAATACGAACAGAACGTTGGGAGGTGAGGTTTAGTGGCCTAATTTGCCAAGGTCTGACTTGCTTACCTCAGGTTCCAGAAGTAAGATTCAGGTAAGCTGTAACAATGGCTCTAACCAAGATCTAAGCAAAATGTGACCGACTACCACCATCTCATCCAAAGACTCACATACTCAATATTCTACTACATAAATCATAGGTTTATGCCAGAGTTTGGGAATGAGGATAAGCAAGTTAAATGACATAAATGCCTCCCCATTCCCCACCCAAGTTTAGTTGAAAGTTATTGAGTATTCTACATCCTGCCATGTCACTGTCCTTTTTGAGGGAAAATTAGTAAAGAACTTTGTCAATAGGCTGTAAAAAAAGGAGATGAGAATCATACTGCTTTGCTTTTCTGCATCTGAGAAAGTATGAAATAGAAATAAAAAACAACTGCGTCCCTGGCAAGAGGTATGCTAAGAAGAACATCAGAGGCAGGACACCCCTGCTGTCAAGGATTGCCCGAAGTCAGAAGGAGTAAGTTTTTCCCTGAGTGGCTTTTCAGTAAGGAGGGAGGGAATTGCATCCAGAGAAATCACTGGTCCCCACAAGCCCATGTTATGCTCAGTCTGACATGACGGAAACTGCTTCAGTGTGTTTCTTATTTCTAAGATGACTTTGGTCTTTGGCACTTTGTTAGCACCAAATGGGTAGTAGTGGCCTTTGGACACCTGTTGGTGGGCAACTTAAAGAAACCAGGCTCTTGAATCTGTACTTTTCAGTCCTATATCATGTTGGATTATACTATGTTCTGTCAGATGGACCATTCAGCACTGGCATCTTTTTTTTAAGCAACCCCCTTCAATGGAAAGCTAGTTCTAGTTCCTAAAATAGACAAATTGAGGAGGATGGATGCATCCCTTCTGGATTTCTTCTATCCTCGTGGGCCTGATGAGAGGGACTCGAGGGCACAGTGAATGAGCAACAGCATAGTAAGAGAAATCTTGGGGAAAAGACACACAAGTTGCTGCTGCTGGGTATCTTCAGATTGTACTCCTTGTTTCCTCCTTGCTCTCTGATGGAATAAAGGGGTCTTCCCTTTGTCGTAACCCCTAAAGCATGGCATTCCTCTCCCTATTCCAAGAGGAAAGAAAGAGCAGAGAGCCCTATTTGCACAATAGAATATGAGTCCTCCGAGGAGGGTCTGTTGAGGGGTTCACTGGCCTCCTGTGTTCTCTAGTGTGAAGAGTAAGACCTTATGGGAGCCAAAGTCGCACTGCTGCGGGAGGAACTGGTAGACCTAAGGAGGAAGGTAACTCCTGCTCCAGCATGGCGGGAGGTGGAAGGGACCACTGAGGGGCTGAAGGACATGCTCCTGGGCCCAGAGAAAGAGACAGGACTAAGGCAGTTTTATCACAAAATGGAGAGTGGGGTTGCCTGGGTCTCTAGGACATAAAGGCCTGAAGGTAATGGTCAAGGATGAGGCAGATACTGGATGGTATCAGCTATGCACTAACATGCACTTTACTACACAGTTCACACAGCAACACTGAGCCTCAGGACTCTTAAACCAGGGTGGAGGTTCCTAGGAGTGGGGGGAAGATGGATGGATCCAGTGGCCTTGAGAGAGAGAGAGAGAGAGAGAGAGAGAGAGAGAGAGAGAGAGAGAGAGAGAGAGAGAGAGAGAGAGAGAGAGAGACTAGCCCAACTTCTTTTGTTTTAAGATATTTTATCAGGACGTGCAGAGGAAACTATTGGATTGTCCTATGTCCTGTCTCCCTTGAAATTGTGAGTGGCCTTACATGTCCAAACTCAGAATCATGCTATCACTCCTGCCAATCCTCACTTCAGGCCTTCTGCCCACAGATGAAAGAGCAGGACCAGCAGGCGCTGACCCTGCGCCAACATCACATAGAAAATGTCTACCACCTGCAGCAGTGCCTGGAACAATTTGAAGAACACCTGGCCAGCTAGAGGAAGCTCACCATGGAGAAAGAGGAGCTAAAGTAACAAGTGCTCCTGCAGAAGCAGCAGATAGAGTAACTGCAATAGGAGAAAGAAGAGGACAAAGACAAGATACTCAGCCTGGAAGCGCAGCTCAGTAAAACTCAAGTGAGAGATCAGCCTGGGCTATATGGCAGGAAGGACCTGGAGCTGGCTTCCTCCCTGGAGCCCTCATGACCTTCTTCCCTCCCCTTCAGGGTCTCCTGAAAACAATGCAGGAGGTAAACCAGGAGCTCCAAGCTCAGCCCAGTGAAATCCAGAGTGACAAGCTCCCAGGGAGTGTGAGGCCACCTTGGGGCGCGGGGAGCTGAGCCCAGGCCCCATTCTGCTCTGGCTCCTGGGTTTTCTGACATCCTGATGCTCCTCCATAGGCAATGAGGTGGAAAACACCCAAGAAGATGAGCCGTGGGCCAAGGTGCTGGAGCTCATGAGAGATGAAGAGGAGGCCATGGCTTAAACCAGTGGACCAGAGGTTGAAGTCAGTTTGACACCCCCACTCTATATTCCTGAGTCAAACACTCTAAGCTCTTGACTTCTCTCCCTCCATTTTCTCTAAACCATTATTTCCCTGGGAACACATGGGCCCACCTACACCATTCCTTTACTTAACATCCCATGTACATTGTTGGATGCCTGGGAGGGACTGTCTTTCCTAAGGTCACTTGGCCCACAAATTCCATTCTGCCTCTTTCCCCAGGTGGAATTCACAGAATTTGAGGACATTGACCTTAATGCCCCGGAAGAGCCATGGGTGAGAGGTGAACTGAACTGGGCAGAGTATCTGCTTGTCTCTGATATACTGGCATTATACTGTGACACTGGCTCCCAGAACGATGATATGATGGAAAGCCACCTTGCTCAGCAAGAACCCACAGGCCAGGGCTGGGGGTCTTATTTTTCTTGTCTGCCATTTTTGAATGGGTCAAAAAGCAGTGAAGAAACAAAAATATCACACCTATAGTCTTGACTCTCTCCCTCCCACTGTCTTCTTTCCCATGACTTTCTCCCTCCCACTGTCTTCCTTCCCGTATTTCCCCATGAACCTTCCTTCTTGTTTTGCTTCCTTTCCTGCCCTCATCCTCACCACCAGTCTCCTTTCCACCCTGATCATTCCCTGTTTGTTAATAAATTTTAGTAACTAACCTAATGCTAATGTCATTCTTGGCAACCTCTAAATCTTACAAGATGATCTAGTTTATCAAGTTCCATTTTTTATCCTGCATGACTGGAGGCATCTGATGCTATGTTTTGGTCCACATGGCTTCATTACACTACTCTCAGTTTTTATGTACTAGAATAGCTTATAAGCAAACATGTCCAACACAACCAACATATAAAAAAAAAACCTCTTTGAAAAATTCTTCATGGTAACCTACAGTGTAAAAGGATGAAGCACTTGAGCTTTAGACAAGAAGAAAGTTCTTAATATTTTAGGGTTGCACATAAATGATATTTATATTGGGGGAAATAGTTTATAACCTTAGTATTAGCATTGTTATTAGTATTACTTAAAAGAACACACTAGTAAAGAAGAGAGTACAGTAAGGATGAGGAGGTTCTGAAATCTTCATATGACGTACAAACAAACATTAAACATTACAGTACTTAAAGTTGTTATGTATACATTTATGTTATTAGTAGCTCAAAGCTCAATTTCTAGGTATATACCCAAGAGAATGGAATACATATATTCATAGGCGTGTGTTCAGATATTCAGAGCTTTGTTCCTGACAGACAAAAACCAAGTGACTACTTACTAGTAAAGGAGAACTAAACTGTTGTGTGTCCCTATGATAGTTTCATGGAATCTGCTAATACATGTTACAAACATGGACAAACCCAAGCAAAATTGCAAGAAACCAAAAAGCTTCTGTATAGTATCTGCTAACATCTCTCTAGAGATGTTAGATAAGACCATGAAAACACATTCTAGGTACAAAGAATTGTTGGGTGCATATAATTGAGGAAGAGTGGGTAGGTGATTGATTAAAATGGGCAGAAAGGACTTGGTAAATAGTGTTAAAATAATAATTCAGGGCCGGAGCAATAGCACAGTAGTTGGGTGTTTTCCTTGCACATGGCTGATGCAGGATGGATTTGGCTTCAATCCCCAGTATCCCATTTGGTCCCCCAAGACAGGAGTGATTTCTGAACACAGAGCCAGGAGTAATCCCTGAGCATCACAAGGTGTGGCCCCCAAACCAATAAATAAATAAATAAATAAAATCCATTTTAAATGTGAGCTTGAGGGTATTAAACATTGATTTTGGTCTTCTCTATGTCTGACTCTAAACTATGTCGCTCCATTTTTTCTAAAAATTTTCAGGTTAGGGGATGGAGTGTTGGCGCAAGCGGTAAGACATCTGCCTTGCCCATGCTAGCCTATGATGGACTGTGATTCAATCCCCAGCATCCCATATGATCCCCCAAGTCAGGAGTGATTTCTGAGTGTATAGCCAGAAGTAGCCTCTGAGTGTCACTGGGTGTGCCCCCCCCAAAAAAAAGTCAGATTATAAATGGATACATACTGTAAGTGACTGCTATAATAGTCAAAAAATTAGGAACATTAAAATGGATCTATATGTTGCTTACAAATACATGTATATTATTTGCATGACATGCATGAGATAATGTACATGACATAAATGCAAGAAAATGACATACCATCATCATAGAAATGGCTAGTCATGAATATGGGCAGTAGAGGGTAGGTAAGACCTTGTGCTAAATTTATTTAATGGAAAAAATATCAGACTATCTGGAAAATGTTAGCAGCTGCTAATTGGGACAGAGAACTTGAATTCTGTAATAATAGTTACAATTTGTTGGCAAGCTACTATGTGCTAGAACTGTGTAGGAAGTTCTCAGGTTTGGTGCATAGACTTTAAAAAATAGTCCTGTTAAGTTATCCTACTACAACCTATTACAGTCTTAAAGGTAAGAGAATCACAGCATGGAAAGCTTAAAAAACTTACTCAAAGTTATACTGTGGTGATAGAGTCGAATATGAATCATGTGCTAGCAGACTGATGACAAAAACTGGTATTTCATTCAGTTTGTGTTTTGTGTGGAAACATGCCCACCAGTGACCATGAGTTACTCCTGGCTCTACACTCAGAAATCAGTTCTGGTGGTGCTTGATATGTCAAATGAAAAAGCTGGAGATTGAACCACGTACAAGGCAAGAACCCTTCCTGCTGTACTATATCAATCTGGCCCAGAAACTGGTATTTCTGCAAGATATCAAAGACATGCTAGCTAGGAAAGCTAGCATTGATGGGGAAACTAGACACTTTTCTAGGACGTCACCAGTTTCATTCATTGAGTCTTCATAGAGATCTCACAAGGTGAATATGAACACTGACTGTTTTACCATGCAGGATGTTGAGGGCAGAGTGACCAGGAAGCTGCCTAAGGTCACATATTGGTAGGAGGTAGTCTTGCGAAGGGGTTTGCTAGGATTAAACATGAGCAGTTCGGTAGCTCAAAGACCCTGTGCACCCTGTGGGAGATTCCCTCAGCACAAAAGAAAATTCTACAATACCACTGAGTTGTTTTTTGTTGTTGTTATTTTGTTTTGGATTTTTTTTTTTGAGTTTGGGCCACACCCGGTGACACTCAGGGGTTCCTCCTGGCTATGCACTCAGAAATCACTCCTGGCTTGGGGGACCATATGGGATGCCAGGGGATCGATTCCCCCAAGGTAAATCATTTTTAAACTTGGAATACCTTTGCCCACCAGAAGGTTATCTGTGGTGTGTGAACAAAGAAAGCCAACCGGAGGGGCCCACCAGCCTTTTCCCCGAACCTCTATCTCATGATGCTTCCGAGAAAAGCACAAATTCTTGTCTTCCTGCTCTTGAAGGTTATAGGGTCTAGTTCCACCCTATAGCTTTCCTCTTCAGAGTTCAATGGGCCTCCTCTGCTTATCTCACTAGAAACACATCTCAGGAAAGGGAGGTCTCTCTTTAGGGGCCTGTCAATTGTCCATTCACACTGTTAAAAACAAGCTGATCAGGGTATCTTTAAGTAATTTTCTCCCTGTGTGTGTGGAGTGTGCCCCAGCCAAAAGACCTAATATTTTTGTCTTTATCTAGTGTGTGTGTGTATGTGTGTGTGTGTGTGTGTGTGTGTGTGTGTGAGAGAGAGAGAGAGAGAGAGAGAGAGAGAGAGAGAGAGAGTACTAAGTGTTTGCCTTGCATGAGGCTGACTCAGGTTGGATCCTCACCACCCACGTGTACCCCCAAAACTAGGAGTGATTCCTGGGTGTAGATTCACTGAGCATCTCTGGGTAGGGCCCAAACCTAAAATAAAGATTCCAACCACTAAATTGTGGTTGATCTATTGTCTTATTCAAAAGCTTTCAAGGCATCTCCTAGCTCAAAACAGCAGATGTGACCTCTCTGGCCTGGCTTTCTGGGCCTTCCTTCATCTGGCCCAGTCTTTGCCACCTCTCATGAGCTTCCATTCCACTCTGCTGACAGATTGCTTCTGGGATTTTTTCCTAAGCATCACTGGTGTGGCCCAAAAATAAAAAATAAAGAAATGAGGTACAACAGATCAGCAGAGTGATGTAAGACACTTATGTCCCTCCCAAACCCCTGAGTATTAAAAGACTAAGAGTTCTATTTGGAAAGGGTAATAATATTTTCTTTTTCAGTATAGATAAGGTGTGTAGATAATAAAAGATTAAATTATTTGTCAGAAAATAATTAGCCATCAATTAAAGACCTAGAACTTAAAGTCTGAAAATAATAGTGGTGATGACCAGGAATTTAAATCCTTTTCTTTAATGTTAAGAATATGAGGTCCAAGGGCCTATAATACATCCAATTCACAACTAGTTACAAGGGAAGTTGATTTTAGAAGCCAGATTTTTCTCTTTGGCTTCTAAAGTACAGTCCAGTGTACTTTTTAAAGGTCTTATTCAGCTTGAGTCACTTGGCTTTTCCCAACTTGTGTAAGACTTCATGTACATAAAGGATAAAATAATGCTTTTATGAATTACAAAATATATCTTAGAGAATCTCTGCCATGCATATTATACACTAAGGAAAGATTGACTTTTGTTGGAATTCTGTTATTCAAGTACTGTCATGTTGGGCATACTCCTAAACTGTGTGTGAGTCCTTATCTAATTTTATGTAATATTACCAAATGCATTATTTTTTCCATGACTAATTTAACTAAAGGCACTTTCCCTTTGAGCAGCGAAATTGCTTCACATCATCACAGAAGACAGCAACATTAATTCTAATCTTTTGAAGTTCAAAGTCGCTAGTCTAAAATCATTAATAAGAGACAAAACATTTGATTAAATGAATATTTTGGTACATCCAGACATACCGTATTTGCCGGTGTATAAGACGACCCTTCAACCCATGAAAAACTTCCTAAAAGTTGGGAGTCATATTATATGCTGGTATACGGCATGCTGAAACTTGTTCCAGCTTCAGGGACGAGTGATCCGCACCCCTCTTACTTTTAAGAAGTAACTTACTTTTAAGACTTTTAGGAAGTTTTTCATGTGTTGAAGGGTCATCTTATACGCCGGCAAATACGGTATTTTATTTTATCCACACATATTGTATTTATGACACACTGTTAGGCCATTGCTTAACACAGACTCTAGAAACAGAAATAAGTGAAAGTAAAAGGAAGTATTAGAGTTCAGTTCTGAAGAACTTCAAGCCAAAGAGACACTGAGAGCCAGCTCAGATAACCCCCAGTCAGAGAGTCTGAGAGCACAGAGAAATTTTTCTACATACATTATTTTCTTTCTTTGCACAAGCTGGGAAAGACAAGGCCACACTCCTACCTAATCTGAAACAAAGCTGAGGTACAGAAGCAAGTGTAGTACAAGCTTGTGACATACATCATGCTTATGAGCACTTTCCCTTAAATTAATGACCTTGACTGTGCTTGTTTTTCTTTAATTTAGATGGTCTCATTTCTGGCAGCCTCTCATTTTGGCTTCCAAACTAAGATTGTCCTTCTTCAAGGCTAGGTCTTATTCTTGCAGGACTGTACTGTCTCAGAACACCATATAAAGAGAGGAAAGAGAAAGACAGGATAAGGGGATTAGATGGTCATAAGGAAATACTCACAGAATCTACATAAAAGTTGTGTACATGGAAGATATAATATAGTGGTTAGAGTACTTATCTTGTACACAAACAGTCCAGGTTCAATTTCCAGAACCATATATTGTCCCCTGAGCACCACCAGAAATGACTCCTGGGCACGGACAGAGTAGTGTGTCCTGAGAACAAGTGTATGTAGGCCAAAAATGAAGAAAAAAAAATGGCCATGTAAGAATCTAGAGGTCATGGATCAAAATGATAGTACAGTGAGTAAGGTATTTGCCTTACATGTGGCCCAACTTTAGATTGATCCCAGGCATCTCCTTTGATCCCCCAGAGCACTGCCAGGAGTAATTCCTGAGTATAGAGTCAAAAGTAAACTCTCAGCATTGCTAGAGTTTGCTAGCACTAGATAGCACTAGTTTACTAGCATTGCTAGAGTTTACCATCACCCCTTCCAAAAAAAAGAATCTAGAGAACAGCACAAATATATGATTTCCTTGATTGTTGATTCTCCCGGGAATTTTTTTTCTGGGTCTCTGTGACTCCAATGATTCTTATGTTGCTTCTGTTGAGTTTATCCAAAACTTCTATTTTCATCTATTCACGTTCTTTGAGGATCTCATTGTAAGATCATTTGTGTAAGGCTCTTTTCCTTTCTCTTTTGTTGTATGGATTTGTTATGCACCTCATCTTCCAGCTCTCTTCGGCTGCTGTTACTCTGTTGAGGAAGCTTTCCAGTGAGGTTTTCATTTAGCCTACCACGTTTTTCAGTCCTGTTATTTCAGTTTGGAATTTTTGATTCTATTTTGATCTCCTCTTGATTCTTATTTGTGGTCCATTCAGCTCGATCTATGCTTTCTTTGAGTTCTATGAATATCCTCCATATTTATATCTGAACTCCTTATCCTAGAAGCTAACTAGGTGGTTGGCACTTTTCGGGTCATCAGAGCTGCCATCTTTATTCTCTATGCATGGTGTTGGCCTGTGTTGTTTCCTCATTGTCACACCTAGAGTGTGATGTTTTCTGCATGTTGTACTATGGTTCATTGAGTAGGAGATGTCCTCTGCAGAGCGGATGGGCTTCTTCTTGGGCAGTGCCAGCTCACCTCCAAATGTTGCTTCTACAGACACTTCTGGAGGGGTTGGTCCCCAAACCTTCAGCTGTGGATTCAGGCTACAGCAGCTTGAAAGGCTATAGGCTGTGCTCAAGCTCCACCCTTCTTGGGAAGCCTGACGTAGAATTATTTAAAATTGTTTGTCAACTCACTACGCCTGAAACTTCACAAGGACCCTAAAATTACAAAGCAACAATGACCTACAGAATAAAAAAAAAACAATCAACATTTCACCAAATCAGAGAAATACAAGTGAAGCAATTTAAAAATTATTGGGTTGTTTGTTGGATAAATTTCCAAGTAGTGTTATGTATTATGGGAGCCTGAGGAGCACAAGAGTCATTGCAGTAGTCCTTAAGGGGGCAGGCGATGATGCTGGGATTGAACTTAAGGTTTTTGCAACAAGGTGTGTTCTCCAGTCCTATCAGCTACCTGCCAGTCTTTTGAAATATCATTTTATTTATTTATTTATTTATTTATTTATTTATTTATTTATTTATTTTTGGCAACACCTGGCAGGGCAAAAGGCTGACACCTGCCTCTGCACTTAGGAATCATTCTTGAATGACTAGGGAATCATGTACAGTGCTAGAAATTGAATCCAGTTTATTACTGGATACAAGGCTTAGTGCCCAACCCCTCATATTATAGCTCCATTCCCCTAATAGTATTGGATTCGTTTGCATGTTTATTTGGTGTTTGGGCCTCACCTGGCAATGCTCATGGGTTTCTTCTGGCTCTGCACTCAGGAATTATTCCTGGAAGTACTCAGAGGACTATATGGGATGCTAGGATTAAATTTAGGTTAGCCATGTGCAAGGCAAACACCCGACCATCTCTACTAACTCTTCAACCCCAAGATTTTAGGGGAGGGGTGCACACCTGATAGCATTTGAGAATTAGTCCTGGCAGGTTCAAGAGACCATATGAGATGCTGGAGACCAAGCCCAGATATGTTGTGTGCAAGGCAAATGTTCTACCCGCTGTGTTACTGCTCCAGTCCAACAAAACCATTTTTAAAGTATGAAGATAAGCAACTTTTATCTGTTACCCTATGCCCATTAAGAGCATGCATGAAATAAACACATCAAATTATAATAATTTAGAAATGTTATTGTCCATAGAATCATTGAAATTACTGGTGAAGCATGTTCTTCACAAAAAAAGGAAAATTATTTCTATGGAAAATCTTAGATATCGTGAAGAAATGTGATTTTACTGTAAATAATCATAGTTATACATAGAATAGCTACAATATAAAAATAAATTTAAGTACTGGGTAAGTTAAGTAACTGTGGTTAAAGGAAGTTGGGAATGTATTTAAGTGTTTAGAAATGTGGTGTTGATTACATTTAGAAAATAATATGAGTGCCTTTTCAGAATACTGTTATTATAATGCAAACTTGCTATATTTATGATGAAAAATTACAATTAAGCCCAACTCTGTTGGACTTTTCTCACATTAGTAAAAGCCTACCATTTCATAACATCCTAGAGTTGCTCTGATTTTCTGCATAGATACTAAATCTAGTCAAATTGGTGCTTGGTCAGCACTACATGGCAATATTTTCTGGAACACACCATGAAAAGTCAGGCAACTTTGCCTTTTTTGTGTGCCATCCTAATTCACACTTCAGCTAGAGTAGGAGAGTTTTTAAGCAATGCTCCCAGTGATGGTCTTCTAACTGGGCCAGTGGTTCAGTGCTAGGGTCTAGTGATGTTTGGACCTGAGGTAGCAGAGATTAGCCAGGTCATGTGGCTTGATTTTTCTCCAAACTTGCAGCTGCTAATGCCAGGAAGACTTTGTAGTGCCGGGCAATCGAATTAGACATATGCAGAGCACCAGCTCTCAGGCTCCTTAATCAATAGACTTAAAGTTACTGGATGGTTTGGTCTGGAGTGATAGCACAGCTGTAGGTTGTTTGCCTTGCATGCTGCTGACCTGAGAAGGACCCAGGTTCGATCCTTGGCATCCCATATGGTCCCTCCAGCCTGTCAGAGGCAATTTTTGAGCTCAGAGCCAGAAGTAACCCCTGAATGCCATCAGGTGTGGCCCCAAAATATAAAACCTGGATGGTGAAAGTTGTACATTATATGATTACAACTCGATCATGAACAATTTTATCTGTGAAAGAAAACATTTACTATGAACAACCTTGTAACCACAATGGTTAAATAAATTTTTTTTTGAAAAATACTGGATGCTATGATGTTAAATATCTTTGGGTGGGTGGTGGATATTGATGGGAAAAGATGGGAGGAAAAGGTTAGAGACTATCTGGCTGTTCCCTGTTCCTGTCTTCTTATGAAAAATCTTTTCCTTGTTCAACTCTGGTAGCATTTCTTGGAAGTGGGCAAGGATCTGGATACAATGGTGGGAGAATTTTATACTTGTGGTGGGATTAGTGTTGGTGCATCGAATGGCAGAAACAAGTATATTCTGAACAACTATGTAAAGGATGGTGTTTAAACATAATATAATAAAAAATAAAAGGCCCTTAGGAAATGTTACTCAAAAAAAACCCAAAATCTTGGGGGGCCAGAGCAATAGCACAGTGTAGGGCATTTGCCTTACATAGCCATCTTAGGACTCACCCCGGTTTTATTCCCAGTATCCTATATGTTCCCCCAAGCCTGCCAGGGGCGAGTATGAGCTCAGAGCCAGGAGTAACCCCTGAGCACTTCCTGGTGTGGTCCAAAAACTAAACTAAAATAAAATAAAATTTTTTAAAAGTGCCTCTTTGGTTGGCACAGAGTAATTAATTTATTCTGCTTGTTTACAAGTAAAAAAATGGATAATGGAATTATAAAAGTGGCAATGGAATTATTAAACACAACTCTAGCAAAAGAAAACTTGTTAAAATTATTATATCTCTCAACAGGGACAATTAAGTTGTTCGGAAGTTTACTATGCTGTTTTGTTGCTAAGTTGATCATTGTGTTATTGATTTTGTTTTTTAACTTGAGGTGGTTTTTATGCTACTTTTATATCTAATTTGGAGTCTTCCTACTGGGGTGTCATTATTAAAATGTTGGGGTTGTTGCATAGCAGCATATGTCCAGGAATTCCAAGTCCTGTGGTTGACAGTTACTTCCTGCTCCTATTAGCTGCTAATTTTTACAGTCTTGAATGAACTTTGCCCTCTCATATTTGACCAAAATGTTGACCATGAGAATTGATGCAAGCAAACCCCGTAACATCCTCTGATACTTAGGCAAAAACCTATCAGCCAAAGAGAGGAAATGAGTCATGAGGGTAATTCATTAACTTATACACTCACTCTAAAGAAGTTCACATCTTGAGGATAATCGATTCTCTGTTTACTCCCTCAGTCCCAACATGGAGAAAAATGTTCACAGGAAAGATTTTCATAGCATAGAGCCATCTCCCAACTCCACATTTCCCAGGCATACTATTACAAAAGTACTCCTTGCAAAATGTCAAAACAGTAGCCCAAATGGCAAACTATTAGTCATTTTGTTCATAAGACATGATGGAACTTATTCTGCATAGAGATAAATGGGATTTAGTCTATACATGATTTGCTTTCTACATCTTTTAGTTCTTTCCATTTGAGTTTCATCTACTCTATAAGCCATGCCCTAAACCAACTCCTCCTTTTCAATCACAACTTCAGTGTTGTACAGAAATCATTGATTTATGATCCTGTTACCCTAAAAATGTGGCACTTCTAAAGAATGAGTGTGAATTTTTCATCTCTGTGTGAAGTCTGACATGACATGTTTCTCAAAGTATTTTGGTGGGCCAAATTCAATATATTGAAATATCTAGGACAGAGATTGACACAAAGAATACACGGTTGATTCTTTCCTGTGATAGAAATTTTGCTTCTCTAGAATCACTGGCAGACAGAACAACTCTTCCAGGGATTTTCCTTGAGGCAAAAGCTTCAGAGATGCTGATTCAGAGATGGAGAAGGAGAGTACAAAATAAGGATACCAACTCCCCAGGATTAGTAGCTACTCGCAGGTTTAACTCCAGACCAATTTTCTTCCCTCACAGAGAACTCTGGTTAAAGTAGAGCTTACCAATCAACATTGTAGTGTTTCCTTAGGAGATATTCCTAAGCTTCCATCCATATTCATGCTTATCTTCTCCTTGACCCACACTCTCTTCTGGCCTATGTCCTTGCCCTGCCACTCTACATGTATCACAGTTCCTCTTGTTCTATTGAAGCATTTCTGGAATGGGATAAAGTATCAGCCTTATTTATTTTTCCTTCCTCCCTCCTTCCTTTCCTTTCTTCATCAGCTGAGGGAAACATACCTGGTCCCAAATGCACTGGGAAGATGGGTGTTGACTTTCAATGGCCATATGGGTTAAAACAATACATGGTATATATATATTAGCTTCCTCCCTCACTTCTTTCCTAGCTGTCTCCCTTCATCCTCCCTTTCTCTCTTCCTACCTCTCTCTGTTCTTCCTTTCTTTCCTTCCTTTCCTTCCTTCCTTTCTCACTCCTTTCCTTCCTTCCTTTCCATCATTCCTTCCTTCCTCCTTTTCCTTCCTTCCTTTCTCCCTCCCTCCTTTCCTTCCTTCCTTCCTTTCCTTCCTTCCTTCCTCCTTCTTTTCCTTCCTTCCTCCCTCCCTCCCTCCCATCCTTCCTTCCTTCCTTCCTTCTTTCTTTCCTTTCTTCCTTTCTTCCTTCCTTCCTTCCTTCTTTCCTTCCTTCTTTCCTTCCTTCCTTCCTTCCTTCCTTCCTCCCTCCCTCCCTCCCTCCCTCCCTTCCTTCCTCCCTTCCTTCCTCCCTCCCTCCCTTCCTTCCTCCCTTCCTTCCTCCCTTCCTCCCTTCCTTCCTTCCTTCCTTCCTTCCTTCCTTCCTTCCTTCCTTCCTTCCTTCCTTCCTTCCTTCCTTCCTTCCTTCCTTATTTTCCAATCATCTGCTGAGGGAAACATACCTGGTCCCAAATGCACTGGGAAGATGGGTGTTGGCCTTCAATGGCCAAATGGGTTAAAGCAATACAAGGTATATATATATATATATATATATATATATATATATATATATATATATATATATATATATATATATATATATATATATATATATATATATATATATATATATATATATATATATATATATATATATATATATATATATATATATTAGCTATATATATATTAGCCAAATGGGTTAAAGCAATACAAGGTATATATATATATATATTAGCTTCCTCCCTCACTTCTTTCCTACCTGCCTCCCTTCCTCTCTCCCTACCTCTCTCTGTCCTTCCTTTCTTTCCTTCCTTTCCTTCCTTCTTTTCTCCCTCCTTTCTTTTTTCTTCCTCCTTCTTTTCCTTCCTTCCTCCCTTCCCCTTTCCTTCCTTCCTTCCTCCTTCCTTCCTCCCTTTCTTCTTTCCTTCCTTCCTTCCTTCCCTTTTTCCTCTGACCTTGAACTCATTTTGCTCCTATCACAATATTCATTCGCTTCTTATTTGTTATATCTGACGTTAAAAAATTACTAGACGAAAACTGGCTATCCTTTTTGCCAAATACCTCAATTAAAGTTGTTTTGTTTTCTTAGAAAAATTTAGGATATGGCTTTATTAGGTTTAATTTACATAAGATAAAAGAAAGACATTTAAAACATTAAGATTGAAGTATTATGATAAAGAAGAAAGAATTTCCACCATGCTGAAATCTATGTCTTCTTAGTCTTTTCCTCTCATCATGATACTATTCTATTATAAATTAATTTGCAGTGTAAACCCTCTAATATAAATTAAATCATATGTGGTCTATTTAATTTTGAATTATTTGACTTCACACCATTTCTTTGTAATTATATTTTTCTTATACTTCTTGCACATTGCCATTTGTATTAACAATTTGTTGTTTTGTGGGACCAGAGCAGTGGTGCAAACAGTAGGGCATTGGTCTTTAATGCACTGGCTTAGGACGTATCGCGGTTCGATCCCCCAGCAACCCATATGGTCCCTCAAGCCTGGAGTGATTTCTGAGCACATAGCCAGGAGTAACACGTGAACGTCACCAGGTGTGGCCCAAAAACCAAAAAAAAGTACAAAGATATAATTTGTTGTTTTGTAATGCTGAATAGCATTCTAATGAATGAATATAGCACGGCTATATTTTATTATCGCATCTAACTCTTAGTAGATGTTTTAGCTATTTCTGGCATTTGACTAAAACTCCTAAACATTTAGCGTATTTTAGTGTACATGTATTTTCATTTTATGACTTGAAGTAGAATTTCTGGATCATGAGACAAGTGGATCTTTAAGTGACTATTTCTAAAATATTTAGATTATCCCTTCCTTACACCTATATTCATTGCAGCACTATTTACCATAGCGAGACTCTGGAAACAGCCAAGATACCCTTCAACAGACGAATGGCTAAAGAAACTGTGGTACATATACTCAGTGGAATATTATGCAGCTGTCAGGAGAGATGAAGTCATGAAATTTTCCTATACATGGATGTACATGGAATCTATTATGCTGAGTGAAATAAGTCAGAGGGAGAGAGAAAGATGCAGAATAGTTTCACTCATCTATGGGTTTTAAGAAAAATGAAAGACATTCTTGCAATAATTTTCAGAGACAAAAGAGAGGAGGGCTGGAAGTTACAGCCCACTTTATGAATCTCACCACAAAGAGTGATGAGTTTAGTTAGAGAAATAGCTACATTGCGAGCTATCCTAACAATGAAAATGTATGAGGGAAATAGAAAACCTATCTAGAGTACATGTGGGGGTGGGGTGGGGAGGAGGGATATTTGGGACATTGGTGGTGGGAATGTTGCACTGGTGATGGGGGGGTGTCCTCTTATATGACTGAAACCCAACCATAATCATGTTTGTAACCAAGGTGTTTAAAATATATTATTAAAAAATAGAATATTTACACTTCTGCCATCAATATGTGGACATTCCAAGCACTCCAGCTCTTCAATAACTCTTGGTTAGTCTTAATTAAAATTTTAAATATTACTTCTTATGCTATAATATTAAAGAAATGAATGAAAAATACCCACATAGAATGACCAGGTTCACTTAGCAAGGAATAAATTCATGTAGGATAATTACTTTGGGGAGAATGCTTCACCATTACCCCTAAAATAATGACATTGGAGCTATTGAATTCTGAGAAAATTTCAATTCAATTATTGGATTTGAAAGGAGGCAGATGGATTCAGTTGTAGGCTCGCAGGTTTGGGCATTAATTTCTAGTGTCATTTTAGCTTAGGATCCTTAAGGTAATCTTAAATAATATTTTATAGCTAATAAAATCAGATATTAATTCTACACCTACCATGAAAAAAGTTTTGAATAATTAAAAATGACAATTATTGCAAAAAACTTTTGCATAGTTGGGACCGGAGCGAACCATGGTTCCCCTGGCATCCCATATCCCAAGCTAGGAGTGATTTCTAAGCTCATAGCTAGAAGTAACCCCTGAGCATCACTGGGTGTGGCCCAAAAACCAAAAACCAAAACCAAAACCAAAAAATTCACTTTTGCATAGTTCTTGCATTGTAACAACATGTAAACATCATCTCTTTAAAAACATACACTTTCTAGGGCCCAGAGAGAGTACAGTAGGAAAGGCACCGTCTTTGCTTGTGGACCACCCAGGTTCAATCCCTAGCACCCCAAATGGTATGTCTGACCACACCACCCAGAAGTTAATTCTGAGTGCAAATCCTGAGCATCACCAGGTATAGCTCAAAAACAGATACCAAATAAACCCAAAACACCTACATTAATAATAATAAAAATAATAAAAACACATTTTCTAAATTCTATTCTAAATGGGAAGATAGTGTTTTAATGAGCATGCCCAATGCTTAAAGTTACCATTAGATGTACATGGCAGTTTCCCACTTTGTGGAACCGTCAAAGCATGAATAACATGCTTCATTATATCAATTATTTCCAAAACTAAAACCAAGTTGACAGATTTTTTACAAAGGTGGTATACTTTGTTTTAGTTTACGATTTCTAACCAAAGACTTACCATGCGACTCTAGGGCTAGGTATGCTTGTGGAAGATAGGGACAAGTCTACCATCATCACTACCTGAAGTTTCAAAATATGCGTGAATTGTGTTAGTATGAATTAGATCACATAAGACACACAGATTATTAGGGACTAAGAAGTTATGGTTTGCCTAGAAAGGAAGTAACTCATACTAAGTTAGTATGTTTGAGCAGGTAAATACATTCTATAACCCTTCAAGATAAGACTAAGCAAATAAAATAATGCCATATCTGGAGAATCCTTATCAAAATTTTGATGTAATCTTAAAAAGACCAGTGCTGTGAATCTGCCACCAAAAAAATTAAAAAAACTAAAATCAAATTTGAATCTGTGGGTAAAATTGTGGAGATGTATCAAGAACAGAGAATTATTTGTAAGAAGTCACAGTTGCAGATTCTTAAGTAATAGAGATGAGCTCCTTATTCCCCCATTAATATAGCCCATATGCTGGCTGATAAAGTGTCATCGTATCTCTTTGAATGATGCTATCCCTTGTTCAATAAATCTCTAAACATTCTCAGATAAGAGTTTTATGGGCATCCTTCTTGGGGTTTGGCCTAAAACTGACTAGATCTTATGGTTTTATTGCAAAATCTTACCTCATTTCCTTTTTGAAGATGGAAAGTTGACTACCTGTCTCCTCCCTTTATGCACACATCAAATAAGCAAACATTTGGCCATAGTACAGATAGTCCTAGAGATCAATGTTTATGAGTTTATCAATGAAAGAGAGAGTCAGAGATAGATAGAGAGAGAATGAGAAGGGGGAAGAGAGAGAGAAAAAAAGAGAGAGAGGAAGCCTCTTCTCTTGTGACCCTGGAATGCCTGGTCATTGTAGACATAAGACAATTAGAAATGATGTGCTACACCAAAGAAAGTAATTTAAGAGGACAAGAAATTGTATAGTATCATGGTCAGAAAATTTGGAGGTCATCATTACCTTCTCCTGATTTTATAAGGAAGATAGTATAATAAAAGCAGCAATAATTTTGATTTTTTTTACCACAGTTTAGTTGACATATTTAAAGTGAAGAGTTTAAAGTTGACGGAGAAGATCACTTCAGCCAGCTAAGATTAATGGATTTATTGAAGGGATAAAAAAAGGCAATATACTGAAACAAAGAACAGCAAAACTCTGGAACTTTGGCTGAGGAAATAAAAAAGTATTTGGTAGTTGAAGTGTCACCGATTGAGATAATATGATCTGTGATTCCCTTTGGGCATTTTTCATTCCCTTACTTCTTCTCATGTCCTGGATTTTTTGTGCATTCCTCAACACATAATAAAGCATGGTTGTCGGTCTCAGTGCTACCTCATCCTTTAAGTCACTTTTGAAACAATCATTAAATTATTACACTTTATAACACGTGTCTGGTAGAATGAGAGCTGAAAATACAAATATCTTGACTCTAATCTTTGGGATTTATGCTAAACGTTCTTTTCTGAAGGTCAAAGACAGAAGGAATTGGAGCAGTGTCAATTTACTCATGACATCAGAAATAATAATTGTTCTGTCGGACAGAGTTTTCATGATGAATAAATTCATTTGATGAGTGTAAAATTCAAAGAATAATACCTAGTAGGTAAAATATCAGTATTACCTAATGTTTTCTTTAACTCATAACTTGCACCATTTCATTCACGACTTCATTCACAACTTTTTTGCATTGTGCTTCAGAGTTCTTGTCTCCCTCAGAGTGTATATCACTGGGTTGAAGTTTGTAGGAATTTTAGGTTTGTCTAATGAGAAGAAGCAGATGGAGTGAATAGAAAATAGAAAGGGAGAGATGGGTAAGGCTAGGGTTTCATCCCTCCCTATTCTGACACCTAGCATCTGGAGCTAGGTTGCATCATTTCATTATTTCAATGACTGTACTTGCATAGTCTGAATTTTCAGTAGGTTTTTTTATTCAAACACCATGATTACAAAGTTGTTCAAAATTGAGTTTCAGGCTTACAATGTATGCCCCACTCTTTCATCCATGAATGTTTTCCACCACCAATGACCCTGGTTTCCCTCCCACCCTACTCTCTGCCTGCCTCAGAGGCAGGCATTCTACTCTTCCCTCCCCCCTCTCATCTATCTATCTATCTATCTATCTATCTATCTATCTATCTATCTATCTATCTATCTATCTATCTATCTACCATCTATCAATCATCTATCTATCATCTATCATTTATCCATCTACCTATTTATCAGTCTATCTCTATCTATCATCTACCTACCTATCTATTCATCTATCTATCTATCTATCTACCATCTACCAATCATCTATCTATCATCTATCATTTATCCATCTACTTATTTATCAGTCTATCTCTATCTATCATCTACCTACCTATATATTCATCTATCTATCTATTTATCTATCTATCTATCTATCTATCAATATATCTATTGATCTATATATATTTTTCCTTTTCTTTTTAGTGTTTTGCACAATTGTTAATGAAGGGATACCATGCATATCACTTTAACTCCATCCAGTACCCAGTTACTGTTCTGAGTGATCAGTCCTAATTATCATTGTGATAGTTGTCCATTCTTTATTCTAATTGCACTATTCCACTATTTTTGGCAAGCTTCCTACCACAGACTGGTTCTCTTGGTCCTCCTCTCTATTGTTTCTGGATATTATTACCACCTTATCTTTTATTTTCCTTATATCCCATAAATGAGTGAGATTACTTTATGTCTATTCTTCTCCCTCTGATTCAATTCACTCAGCATAATATTTTACATACTTTTACATTTCCATCCATGTATAAGCAAATTTTAACACTTCCTCTTTCCTAACAGCTGCATAGTATTCCATTGTGTAGATGTACCATTATGTACATGTACCACTTGTCTGTTTTCAGGAACTTGGATTGTTTATAGATTCTAGCTATTGTAAATAGTGTTGTGATGAACATAGGAGTGCATTGTATTTTTATCTCCCTAACACATAACCCTAGAAGTGGTATTGCTGGATCATATGGGAGCTCAATTTTCTTTTTTCTTTTTCCCATAAAATATGGAAGAGTTGGCATTTCCATCAGCAATCAAAGAGAGTTTCTTTATCCCTATATTCACACCAGCATTGGTTGTTGTTGCTCTTTGTGATGTGTGAGATTCTTTGTGGTGTGAGATGATACCTCATTGCTGTTTTGATTAGCTTCTTCCAAGTGATTAGAAATGTAGAGAATTTTTTCATATGCCTTGTAGCCATTTGTTTTCCTTCTTTGAGAAAATGTCTGCTCATATCTTCTCCCAATTTTTGGATGGAGTTCAATTGTTTTCTTGCTGAGTCCTACCAGTGCCTTGTATATCTTAGATATTAAATCCTTATCAAATGGATATTAAGCAACTAGCTTCTCACATTCTGTGAGTAGTCTTTGTGTCCTAGTCACCATTTCCTTTGAGGTGCAAAAGCTTTTCAGTTTTATGTTGTCCCATTTGTTTATCTTTGCTTTCACTTTCTTGATTGGTGTTGTTTCTTCTTTGAAGATGCTTCTAGCTTCAATGTCATGAAATGTTCTGCCTACATTTTCCTCTATGTACATTTTCTCTATTTACCATATTTAATGCTTTGATATCAATGTCTTTTATCCATTTTGATTTGATTTTTGTGCACCACATTAAATAGAGATCTGGGTTCACTGTTTTTGCCTGTAGCTGACCAATTTTCCCAACATCACTTGTTAAAAAAAATTTCCTTGTTTCATTTTATATTTATTGCCCCTTTATCAAAGATTAATTTATTGTATATCTGTGGATCAGTCTCAGAATAGTCAATTTTATTCCATTGATCTGAGGATCTGTTTTTATTTCAGTAACATACTGTTTTAATGATTACTGCTTTATAGTACAGTTTAAGGTTGGATAAACTCTCAATAAGATGGGAATTGGGGGCCGGAGAGATAGCATGGAGGTAAGGCGTTTGCCTTTCATGCAGAAGGTCATCGGTTCAAATCCCAGCATCCCATATTGTCCCCTGTGCCTGCCAGGAGCAATTTCTGAGCATGAAGCCAGGAGTAACCCCTGAGCACTGCCAGGTGTGACCCAAAAGCCACCAAAAAAAAAAAAAAAAAAAGATGGGAATTGTCATTGTAAAAATCTATATTTTAAAGGTTTATAAGTCTTAAAATTTATATTATAAATAATTTTATGTTAACATTTTTGATGGTTTTGAGTCACACCTGATGGTGTTCAGGGGTTACTCCTGGCTCTGCACTCAGAAGTCACTCCTAGCAGGCATGGGGACCATATAGGATCCCAGGATTCAAACTAACATCTGTCCTTGGTCGGTAGTGTGCAAGGCGAATGCCTTACTGCTGTGCTATCTCTCTGGCCTCTATGCTAACACATTTTATGTTTTACATGAAATAAATAAATTGGAAAAACATCTATTATAATGAAAGGAGAGAGAACAGAATTAAACTTGTAAAAAAAATATAAGTATGCCTAATAAAAGTATAAAACTGTGCTTTGGGGTTGGACTTGCTTGCCTTGCAAGAGACCAATCTGGGTTTGACCCCTCAGCACTCCATGTTATTTTTTACCTTTGCTGTTTTATTTTTTATAAATAAATTCTTTGATTGGATCACCATGAGCTATACAGATACAAAGTTACTCGTGACTGAGCTTCAGTTATATAATGTACAACACCCTTCACCAGTGCATATTTCCCACCACCAATGTTCCAGTTTCTCTCGTACCCTCCCCCTGCCTTCTTCTATTCCCAATTTTGTTGCTGAAGGGGTATCATGCATATCCTTTATCTCCTTTCAGCACCCAGTTCTAGTCCAAAGTGATCATTCAGCACTCCATACTGACCCCCATTCCTTCCAGGAATCATTCCTAAATGAAGAGTCAGAAATAAGCGCTGAACACAGCTGGGTGTAGCCCCAAAGCAAAACAAAAAAAGTGTTTTATTCTGTAAAAAAAAATGTATGGTATTATTGGAAATGCTTGGGGCTGGAATGGTGGCGCTAGAGGTAAGGCCTTGCAAACTCTAGCCTAGGACAGACCACAGTTCTATCCCCCGGCGTCCCATATGGTCCCCCCAAGCCAGAAGCCATTTCTGAGTGCATAGCCAGGTGTAATCCCTGAGCATCAATGGGTGTGGCCCAAAAACAAACAAACAAACAAAAAGAAAGAAAATGCTTAAGTACCTGCATTAATAAGTATGGATTGTAATAAAAATCTTTGTTTTGGGAGGAGGGATAGATATTTGGGACATTGGTGGTGGGACTGTTGCACTGGTGATGGGGGGTGTCCTCTTATATGACTAAAACCCAACCACAATCATGTTTGTAACCAAGGTGTTTAAATAAAAAATATTATTAAAAAATCACCTATAGAAATTTACTATAAATAAAATGTTATTTCATTAAAAAAGAAAAAATGGTGTATTGGGTCTTAGCAGTGATTTTCTTTTTTTCTGTGTGTTTTTTTTTAAGATCTACTTTTGTTTACAAAAACCAGTAAAGTATAACATATACAGACACAACAAAATCACTTTTATAGTGACGATATTCCAACCATATGGATATTCATCATAGAAACTAGATATTTTATGATATTTTAAGTCTTTATTATTTTTTTGTCTAAGTAGTCAGTCTGCACTTAGATATCAACCATTTTCTCTTCTTGCTTCTTTAAAATTTATACATATTCAATATATTTAATTGAGAAAAGTATATTTTATTACATTGTATTTCTTTTTACTTTTTTAATAATTGTTTATGTTTTCATTTTTTTTTAATTTGGGGGGACACACCCAGTGACGGTCAGTGGTTACTCCTGGCTATGCGCTCAGAAATCTCCTGGCTTGAGGGACCTTTTGTATGGGACACCAGGGGATCAAACTGCAGTCCGACCTGGGTCAGCTGCGTGCAAGGCTATATTTTCAATTATTAATAAAATGTACAAAATAAAGTTTTATTGCTGGTCTTGTAAGAGATATACAGTTTTCTTAAATGTATACCTAAAACTCCTTTGGTTAATCTATTCAAGAATTTGGAATTCTATTCATTTGTTATTCTTAAGACTACCTCTAATTTAAACGTGCCTTATTGTATTTTTAAAGTGTATTGTAACGGTGTGGTAATTAATAAAACACTTATTTTTTTCTTTTTTTAATAATTTTATTGTGACCAACATAAATTATAAGTCTTTCACAGTAATATTTAAGGTACATAGTGACGTTGAATCAGAGATATTCCCACCACTAGTGTTGTCCTCCTTGCAACCCTGTTCCAAGCATTCCCCTCTTTGGTCCCCCCAGACTCCTAGTATAACTGGTCCCCCTTTTTTTTTCTTTAAAAAGTATAAAATCCCTGAACAAGCTAGGAATAAACAGACCTTTCTTAATCTAGTGGAGGGCAATCCTAAGTGCCATCAGTGAATGCATTATTCAATGGCAAAGTACTGTTTTGTCTTTTAGAGAAACCTCTGGAAGACTTCTTGCAAAACTGGTTTCAAGGTTATTAATTCCCTCAGCTCTTGCCTGGCCATAAAGCTCTGTTTTGTTCCTTTGAATCTGAATGACAATTGAGCTGGATGGCGTGCTCTTGGTGAGGTATTCATTTCATTTAATTGCGTTTTTAAATGTTTTTCCTATGTTCCACAATTCTCTTCTGGCTCAGTGGACCTCATTTGAGAAATCTGCTGTGATTGAAGGATTTTTAAGTTCTCTGTGTGTTGTTGTTGTTGTTGTTGTTGTTGGTTTGGTTTGGTTTGGTTTGGTTTGGGGCCACACCCCGCAGTATTCAGGACTTTGAAAATAATTTTATTGTGATCAAAGTGAATTACAAGTCTTTCACAGTTATATTTAAGGTACATAGTGACAGTGAATTAGGCCCATTCCCACCACCACTGTTGTTTTCCTTCCCCCGCTGTTCCCAGCAAGCATCCCATATCCCCCACCTTTGACCCCGGGCTGCTAGTGTAAGAGGTCTTCCTTGTTGTAGATTGGGTATCAATCCTGGTGTCCTTGACTTGTCCTGACTTAGGGATTCCTTCTCATAAGTGTCAGGGACCTTATGAGATGCTGGAAATTGAGCCGAGTCAGCCATGAGCAAGGCAAATAAATGCCTTCCCTTAGTTTATACTATCTCTCAGTCAGTGATGGCTTCTATTCAACTTGGCTTTACATTCCTACAGGCTATCGTGTCTCTGCCTCTTCCACACTGTCCCTTGATGCATGTTATTAGAACTTATGGTTTCCATCAGAACCATTGGCTCTAATTTAGACACTTAATCCCAATACGCGATTTTGCTGGCTACAGCCAAAGTAAAAGAACAAACACTCCTTTTTCAATGGCTTGCAGGTGTTACCAGTTGGGTGTGTGCTCCAGAGAGATCAGGATTGGTAGGGGTTAGCACTATTTCCCACAAGGTCCTGCTAGCATGGATAAGCAGCTGCCAAGCTGCACCAGAAGAAACTCACTTTATCTGCACAATCTTGGAGCTGATGCCTGCCACCCACATTTCTAGATAGCTGTTGTTCCCAAGCCAAGTAAGGGAAAAATTGGAATTTAATAATCAAACAGTGAAAGGAGGTTTATTTAAAGGTACAGCATAAGGGAGAACATCAGTAGGGCCAGAGTGGTAGCACAGTGGTAGGGCATTTGCCTTGCACATGGCTGACCCAGGATGGAAGCGGGTTTGATCCCCGGCATTTCATATGGTCCCCTGAGCCAGGAGCAATTTCTGAGCACAGAGCCAAGAATAATCCCTGAGTACTGCCGGGTGTGATCCAAAAACAAAAACAAAAAGAAGGGAGAAGTAAAATAAAAGAGAGTTTATTAAAGGAAGATACTAGATACCAGAGGCAGACAAATCTAAGGGAGTGCCCCGAGATGCTGGGGACAGTGCCAGAGCACCGTTCATGCATGTTTCTATTATGGGTCAAAGATTACTAGGAATGCTGTGGTTCTTGTAGTCTCTTAGCTTTTCTATCTTTTTGTTTGTTTGTTTGTTTGTTTGGGGCCACATGCAGAAATGCTCAGGAGCTACTCTGGGATCTGTACTCTAACCTGGGCACTGCTCTAAAGATCCTTAGGATATCAAGGATTTCACCCACATCAGCTGTGTGCAAGGCAAGCACCCTACTTGCTATATTATCTCTCTGGTCCCTCCGTTTTCTCAGTCTTTTCGGGGATTAGTTGTGTATTCGTTATCTGTCTATTAATTATCTGCAAGGAAATTCTGATCTTTCTCTTGAGCTGGTGAAAAGATAGCCCCTTCTCAGATTCTATCTTGTCTCCAAGCATTTCTTGCTTTGATACTGCTTCTCACTTCAAACATTTCTGGACTTTTATAGCACCCTGAAATTTTTTGCCAAGGGGCTCCTTAACTGACTGCCTCGCTTTTATTTTTATTTTAAATATTGTTATTTAAGCACCATGATTACAAACACGTTTGTGGTTGTGTTTTAGTTATATAAAAAAGAACACCCCTCTTCACCAGTGCAACATTTTAACCACAAATGCCCCCTATCTCCCACTTCTCCCCTATCCCTGTCTGTATTCAAAACATTCTATTTCTCTCACTCACTACCATTGTCATGATAGTTGTCAGAGTAGTTATTTCTCTGACTGCACTTACCACCCTTTATGGTAAGCTTCATATCATGGGCTGGTCCTTCTAGTCCTCATCTCTATTGTCTCTCAGCATTATGACAATAATGTCTTTTATTTTCTTAAAACTCATAGATAAGTAAAACAATTGTGTCTATCTCTGTCTCTCTGATTTATTTCACTAGGCATAATAGTTTCCATGTCCATTCATGTGTAGGAAAATTTTATGACTTCTTTTTCCTGATGGCTGTATAGTATTCCATTGTGTAAATGTACCACAAAAGAATCAACAATTAAGAATCATTGCAGAGAAACTCCCAGAGCTAAAGACAGCATGTAACCAAACCCTGCATGCCCAAAAAGTACTAGCTAGAAGAGACCCAAAGAAAAGCACCCCAAGACACATCCTAGTCACAACAATGAATCCCACAGATAGGAATAGAATACTGAAAGCAGCAAGATCAAAAAGGAAAATTACATTCAAAGGAGCATCCATAAGATTTACAGCAGACATGTCACAAGAAACCCTCAAGGCCAGAAGGCAGTGGTGGGACATAGAGAATGAAATGAATGCTTTACCTAAAATACTACACCCAGCCAGACTCACATTAAGGTTTGAAGGAAGTATACATAGCTTCATAAATAAACAGTATCTCAAATATTTCACAGACTCAAAACCAGCCTTAAAAGAAAAACTAAAAGGCCTACTTTATGACTGCCTAGCTTGCAAGTACAACAAACTCTCAGTTCCAAGCACAACTTGTTTTATTTCTGTCCCTTACCTCTATCTACTTGTCTTCTTACCTGTGTGATTAAAGCCATGGTACACACATTTTCCTGAACCAGAGACCTGAATGTGCCTTTAAATCCTCTTTCACATTACACACTCCAGTACCTTCCACAGACCACCTGGTGACTGAGAAAGTACATAACTTCTAGGCTGGAACTTCCTGTATGTCTTAGAGGTAATGTCACCAAATACTACCAATTAGGCCAAAACTCAGCCTTAGCTGAATCATGTGATATAGATGGAAGATAAGGACAAAACTTAATTCTGTGCAAAACAGTGTTATTTTGAAGACTCGAACAGATTCTGTCTCTCAGTTACCCTTCCATAAACAATGAGTTTCAGGAAATATCCAATCCCCGTGACATCATGTCTCTTCCGAATAGCTATAAAAGCTTCTTACTAGTTTTCCAAAAATCTAACTTAAAGCATTTTAACTGTTTCTTGTATGACGGAAACATCAGGTGTGTCTAGAATCTAGGAAAGAGACTCCATGGTACAGAAGTTTAGAGAGCCTGACAAGTTCTCTTTTGTTCCCCCTAGTTCTCTTTTTGGGAACTATTTCCTACCTTTCTCCACCGCTCATAGCCATTAGTTTTGTTTGGTTTTAATTTCTCCTTCTTGCTCCTAAGCCTTTAAACTGGTTTCTCACTCTTGCCCAATGACCTAGTAGTTGCTATTCAGTCATATATAGAAAACACCATCCCCAAGAAGCAAAGGTTCCTTGGAGGAATGTGGGGTTCACAAAAGCACCCATCTGTCCTACTTGCTTCCCATCAAAGGCTAGACCATGTGCTCCTAAAAGGCCTAAGAGATTCCTATTGTGCCAAGTTCTGGTGTTTTATCTTCAGAAAAGAGGGAACATGTGTAAATCATTTTTAAACACCTTGAGTTATGATCATAGAGGATGCACCCGAAGCATTTAACCCTCAAGAAAGAAACCTGCAAAGCCAAAAAATACTGGATAAAAGGTTTGGAGTAAAAATAATTTTAACAGTGTGGGCTTCTCCCCCAACCTTGAAAATAAAGTCGCAAAGAATGAAGGATGGCAAATTAGTTTGTCCAATCCAAGTCATTGTCTGTAGTGCCAATACACTTTTATTTTTCACACAGTCTCTGTTGTAAAGATCCTGGAATCTGAATATCCTACAGTGAAGTCAGGATGTGGAGTGTCCTCTAGTTTCACCTCACAATTAAAGAGCAATGCAGGGAGCCCTGTCCTGTAAGCAGGTCGTTGTTGTTGTCAAGTCTTCTTAGTGTTAAGGGAAGTCTCTTTTGAGCAGGTCGATGTCAGAGCAGTGGTATTTAGGTCAAGGCTTTTCCTTTCCATGTTCCTCATATTTTGGTAGGCCTATGCAAACAATAAATGCCACTCTAAAACCGTTTTTACTGTACTCCTTTGACTCTAATCCTTAAGAAAAATAACCCACTTAAACTTTTGAGGTTAAATTAAACTAATATGCATGTGCATGGAAATGTAAAAAAGTACTATGCCTTCAATGTTTAAGGAGTTACATAAGTTTTATGGCTTTAGATTGCTTTGTGTGCTGCTAAGAAATATTATGTACTACAATCTGGAGACTTGAGGGACAAAGTAATTGTACATGGGTTCTGCTTTATTTTTCTTAGTGTTCTTTGGCTGAAAGTTCAAAGTTAAGATATCAGCAAGGGGACTTCTGAAAATTCTGTTTATGGGTGATTGTCCTTCCATTGTAACTTTACCTTGTCTTCTTTCTTTGCATCTTTGTTCTCATAATTAAAAATAAAAAAATGTATATGAAAACAAAGTATTACAATTAACTTATGTCAAAATATACATCCTTCAGTAATAAAATATACTAATTTTTCACTGGAAAAAAAAAAGAAAGAAGTTTGGGAGTGAGGATCAAGGACCTGGTCTGGGAGCCCCCTCTCCCAGCTCCACAAAGAATACAGGACACACAGAAGCACAGGACAGAGGGCTGCCTATGGAATCTATTATGCTGAGTGAAATAAATCAGAGAGAGAGAGAAAGACGTAGAATGGTCTCACTCATCTATGGGTTTTAAGAAAAATGAAAGACATTCTTGCAATAAAAACTTTCAGACACAAAAGGAAAAGAGCTGGAAGTAACAGCTCACCTCATGAAGCTCACCACAAACAGTGATGAGTTCAGTTAGAGAAATAACTACATTCTGAACTGTCCTAATAATGAGAATGTATGAGGGAAATGGAAAGCCTGTCTAGAGTACAGGCAGGGGTCGGGTGGGGAGGAGGGAGATTTGGGACATTGGTGATGGGATTGTTGCACTGGTGATGGGTGGTGTTCTTTACATGACTGAAACCCAAACACAATCATATATGTAATCAAGGTGTTTAAATAAAATAAAATACATTAAAAATTTTTTTAACCTGGTGGAAACAACTAACCCCACAAAAAAAATCAGAAAATTTTAGAAGCACAGACAGAAAGTTGCCTATAAAAATTCTGTTCATTCCATTAATTGTCTTTAGGGAATTGTCATACTTCTAATGTTCCTTGTTTATGACCTTATTGGCACCATCCGTGAAGTGAGCCCTGATTTCTCCAGACACCATTAAATTCACAATATATTCAGAAGCAGATGCAGACTATTTGATATCCAGTGGGTCTTCACACTTAGAGGATGAAAATAGGCTTTTCATTGATAACAAGCTTTTCATTCTCAGTCCTGACTGTGCCATATAGTTGAAGTAAAATAAGGGTCATTGATAGTAGGGGATTTCCATTTATTCAGAGTCAATGGAAGACATCATAACTAAGCACCCAATGCAGCCAAATCCATTCAACACAACCTCCACCATTGTTTCCTAGGGAAGAAGCTGATGCTACCCAAGAAAAGATAGCCTTTGGAATATTACAGTTGGTAGGGTGCTCGCCTTACATGCAACCAGTCTGGATTCAATCCCCAGCATCAGTTATGGTCCTACAAATACCACCAGGAGGGATTCCTGAATGCAGAGTCAGGAGTAACTCCTGAGCATAGCCAGATGTAGTCCAACAACAAAAACAAAAGCAGACAGATTTTGTCCAATGAAGAGCAGCAGAGACCCACATTTTGCATTAATTAAAAAGATCACACTACCCATTAGATCCTTTAAACTTTATTTATAAATGAACACTAATATCTTATGACCTGTACCTAACAATTTCTTCTTCCAGTTCTCTGGAAACCATCATTTTACTTACTCTCTTTTATGAAATGGGAACTTTGAAAAATACTCCAACATATAAATGATCCCAAACAGCATTTTTGGTTCTTTCCCCTCCAAACCGTCCTTTAACTTAATGCCCGCCAAATTTGCACATATTGCTAAAACTCTTGGTTTTCCTACTATTAACGTGGGAGAAAAATATCCCCCATTGTATTAGTTTATTAGTATGTTGAATGGGCTCATTACATTGTTTTCTAGTCTAGGTTATTGTGATTAATGCTGTGAGGAGAAAATGTATGAATTTACTTCAATTTACTCATTTCATTGCTTTTATTCATATACTCAGAGTGGACTTATTCAAAAACTATTCAAAACCTCACTTTATTATTTATTATAGTGACTGTACCAATTTCTTATTGCCATCAACATTTTTTTCTTTTTTTTTTTGGTTTTTGGGCCACACCCAATGATGCTCAGAGATTACACCTGGCTATGCACTCAGAAATCATTCCTGGTTTGGGGGACCAGATGGGATGCCAGGGGATTGAACTATGGTCCTTCCTAAGCTAGTGAAGACAAGGCAGAAGCCCTACCACTTGTGCCACTGCTCTGGCCCCAGTTGTTTTATTGTTTTTCTTTTTCTTTTTCTTTCTTTCTTTCTTTTTTTTTTTTTTGTTTTTGGGTCACACCCAGCGGTGCTCAGGGGTGACTCCTGGCTGTCTGCTCAGAAATAGCTCCTGGCAGGCACGGGGGACCCTATGGGACACCGGGATTTGAACCAACCACCTTTGGTCCTGGATCGGCTGCTTGCAAGGCAAATGCCGGCAAACGCCACTGTGCTATCTCTCCGGGCCCTATTGTTTTTCTTTTTAAGATTTCTCTTTTCTTCAACTGCAAACCAATCTTTATTATTCTCTTTTTGTTGTTGATGTCATAGTAGTGGTTGAAGAGTAAATAACTCCTGTGGTTATAATAGTGGAGTTATAAAAGTAGTTAAGGAGTAAAATAGGAGTAGTAGGGCCTGTAGTCGCTTGGTTATTAAAGTCACCTGCTTTGCAAGCATAAGTTAGTCATTTTGACACACACCCCTCAGTGATGACCTCTGAGCTAGACCTGGTGGTCAGTCCTATCTGGAACTCAGAGCCTCTTTATATTGTGGCATAAAGTCCTTCATGATGCCACAGTTGTCATGAGTGACCTTGATCTAGGGGCCAATTATATAAGGTACAGGAAGATTGCTAACAATCATAAATATTGGGACACTGGCAAAAGGGGCAAAGATATTACTCTATTGGATCAGTATGACCAGTAATAATATAAAGATTTATAAAACTACACTATCAATAATAGTAGTATTAATAATGGGAACATTAATAGTGCTCTAAAATAACTCTGGATGTTTACTCCTCAGTCACTCTAAGAAGTGGAGTTGATGTTATGCCAATTTTACTTTTGAATTGCATTTCCCATTGATTAATGGTGTTGTTTTACTTTTTTTACCTATAAAGGTGGACCACTTTTGAAATATGTTTTTGGGTTCTTTGCCCATTGTCTGTTTTTAATATTTCGGATATTAACCATTTTTAGTCATGTAGTCTGTGAGAATTCTCTTCTAGTATAAACATTGCTTTCTCAATGAGTTCTTTTTCTCTCAGAACTTTTCACATTGTAAAACTGAACCTTTAAATCCATTTAATAACAATTCCCATTTTCCCTTTGCATAGGTCCCTACAAAATGTTATTCTACTTTGGGTCTTTATGAATAGCACTATGTAATAACTCACTAAAACTGAACCACATTGATAACTTGATACCTTCCTTCCTTCCTATCTACCTCCCTTCCTCCCTTCCTTCCTTTTCGGTCCCTTCCTTCCTTCCTTCCTTCCTTCCTTCCTTCCTTCCTTCCTTCCTTCCTTCCTTCCTTCCTTCTTTCCTTTCTTCCTTCCTTTTTGTACTCTTTTTTGTGACTGGATTCTTTCTCCTTAGTATAAGGACATTGAGATTTATCTATGTTGCAATATATATCATATTTCCTTTCATTTTATGAATTAAAATTTTATTTTAGCAGACTTTTCACATTTTGTTTTTTTATTTATTCATTGATGGACACAATTAATTTTCATCTTTTGGCCATTTGAGAAGTTTATGCTATTAGTATATGGCTTTACAAATAGCCATACATGTCTTTGCTTTCAATTCTGTTCAGCAAATACCCAGAATTTTTCTGTTTGGTTTTTGGATCACACCTAGTGGTCACACCTATTCTGCTTTTGTACTCAAACTTGGGGGTAGCATATGGCGGGCCAGGGGTTGAACCAAAGTAGGTCACACGCAAGGCAAGAACCCTACATATTGTACTATCACTCTGACCAAATAACTAAATTTTTTATGAATTATAGTACTGTTTTTCAGAGTAGTTGTACTCTGTCACAGCTAATTCCTATTAGTAGTGCTAAAGATTCTAGTTTTTCCACATCTTTCTTGACTTGCAATTTTTGTTTTTTGTTTGTTTGTTTTAAATAATACTCACCCTTCTTTGAAGAAAGATTCATTATGGCTTTGATTTGTATTTCTCAAGTGAACATTTCTGTTGAATACCATTTCTTGGGCTATTGGGACATATGTGTATCTTCCTTGGAGACATATTGATTCAATTTTATTGTCCCTTTTAAAATCAGGCGATTTGTTTCCTTGTTGAATGAAACATTTTTTTGGCTTTGTTTTGGGGCACAGCCAGCAATGCTCAATTATTATTCATGTGTCTTTTGTTCATTCTTATTTACCTCTTCTTCCATTTTTTTGGATGAGGTTAGATTTTATTTTTTGGTTAATGAAATGCCACATTCTAAATATCACTGGGTTCCCAGACAGTAGAGTCACTAGGCTTAGCTCAGTGCATGTGGGTGTCATTAGGATCAAAATCCTTTCCTAGTGCTTGCAAGACTGTCACTTTTTGTCACTGGGCTACTCCACAATTCCATTACTCTGGTTATTTACAACCAAGGTTGGATTTGCACATATTTCTCCGTATTTTGAAATTTGCCTTTCCTTATTTTAGTTGTGTTGTTTTAAAAAAATAGTATGTGGTTTACAGCATGTGTTTTGATTTCAAAACTTAATCAAATGATTACCACCTTAGATCAAACAAAAATAAGAATTCTTTGTTGTGGGCCAGGGATGTGGTGCCGAATTGTACATGAGTTGCTTGGTTTGGATTGTAAGTATCACAAAAAAACTAAAAGGGAATTCCTTCTCCAAAAGTACTTCTCAATTTCTTTACATATGATCAAATCATATGAAATCAATTATCTTAAAACTCTTAAAAATCTTCTTTACAATATCAGTTATCAACTTGAGCAAATCTAAATCTTCTTCCTGTTAGAGAACTGCACCTCTGTGCTCTTTGACCACAATTTCCATTTCCTTTTTTGGTAGCTCCGTGCTACTCTCTGCATTTATGAATTCAAGGTTTTCAGGTTCCACATATGAGATGATGCCATATTTTCCTTTCATGATTGATTTATTTTACTTGGCATAAAGTCTAGGCTATTTTCAATTTTACAGATTGCAAAGTTTCCTCTTTGAATTTAACTCATATTCCACTGCTTAAATAATTTCTTTATCCTTCTTCAGAAGAACACTTGTGTTTCCATCTTTTGGCTCTTATAATTCTGCTGCAATAAACCTGAGTAAGTATATATTCTTTGCAATACTAGTTTCATTTTCTAATTGATTTATTTTAATTTATTTGTTTTTAAACAACATCCAGATGGGCTTAGGACTTACTCTGGACTCTAGGCTCAGAAACCACTCAAGGAGTGCTTAGAATATATGAGCTTTAAGGTGGAGATCAAATCCAGGCCATCACATACAAGGCAAGTGCCTTACCCTCTGTTCTATCACTCTCTGGCCCCACCACTTTCTTATACATTTTGATATGGAATGCTGGAACCTATGCCATTTCTTTTTTTTTTTTAATTAATATCTTTATTTAAACACCTGATTACAACCATGATAATGGTTGGGTTTCAGTTATGTAAAGAACACCCCCCTTCACCAGTGCAGTATTCCCATCACCAATGTTCCAAATCTCCCTCTTCCTTACCCCACCCCTGCCTGTACTCTAGACAGGCTTCCTACTTCCCTCATTCATTCACATTGTTATGATAGTTTTCAGTGTAGTTATTTCTCTAACTAAACTCATCACTCGTTGTGGTGAGCTCATGTCGTGAGCTGGACCTTCTGGCCCTCCTCTCTTTTGTCTCTGAAAATTATTGCAAGAATGTCTCTTATTTTTCTTAAAACCCATAGATGAGTGAGACTATTCTGCATCTATCTCTCTCCCTCTGACTTACTTTACTCGGCATAATAGATTCCATGTACATCTATGTATAGAAAAATTTCATGACTTCATCTCTCCTGACAGCTGCATAATATTCCATTGTGTATATGTACCTATGCCATTTCTGAGTTACTTCATACTATTTCCTACAATAGCTATATTATTTTTCATTCACAATATATTCCCAGAGTTACCTTTTCTTCATGTCTGTGATATAATAGTCACCCTAATTTCTTTTGGCTATATATCATTGCTATTTTGATTTGTTTCCATCATAGTCGTGTTGAATACTTTTTTATTCAACTACTGGACATTTGTCCATCTTCTTTGGGAAATATTTACATTTTTTGTCCATTTTTGGATAGGCAATTTGGGGGACTTTTACCACTGAGTTTTATGAGGTATTTCTCAGAATTTTTACCTCCAATCCTGTTAGTCTTCCACACACACTTTTACCTACACACTTGATACATTCTGTCTTTTTTAATTTATAAGATTGCATTTATTTATTTATTTTTCAAAATATTCATGATTTTGCTGCATTCTGTTTTTAATAATATCTTTATTTAAGGATTATGATTGCAAAAATGTTTATAGTTGGGTTTCAAGTATAAGAACAACACCCTTCACCAGTGAAACATTCCCACCACCAATGCCTCCCATTGTCTTCCTCCCTCAGCCCCTGCCTGTACTCGTGAGAATCATTCTAATTCTCTCACTCATTACCATTGTCATGGTAGTTGTCAGTTGTAGTTATTGCTCTAACTGTACTCACCACTCTTTGTGGTAAGCTTTATAACATGGGCCAGTCCTTCCAGCCCTCATCTCTATCATCTCTGGGTATTTTTACAGTAGTGTCTTTTTTTTTTCTTAAATACCACAGATGAGTGAGACCATTCTGTGTTTATCTCTGTCACTGTGACTTATTTCATTCAGCATAATAGTTTCCATGACCATCCATGTATAGGAAAATTTCATGACTTCATTATTCCTGAAAGCTGCATAGTATTCCATTGTGTAGACGTACCACAGTTTCTTCAGCTACTCATCTGTTGTCAGACTTCTGGGTTGCTTCCAGATTCTGGATATTGCAAATAGCACTGCAATGAGTATAGCTGTGCAGAAGGTAATTTTGCATTATGTTTTTGATACATTCTTGTGATAACAAAAAAGAAGACTCAAAATCTAAGTTTCTTTCTCCTACCCATTTAAACTTCCAAAATCTTTCTTTTTTTTTTTTTAAGAACATGATAAAGTTATTAAGTCTTCTTTGGAGGCTTAAGAGAACTTGCTAGTGAACTCATCTGGACTAGAGTTCATTGCTTAGTTTTGTTTGGTGGCCATACTCAGTGGTGCCTGGCTTATTCATTACTCTGAACTCATATATTAATTCTGGTGGTGTTTAGGGGTTATATGGAAGATCAGGGATAAAATAACAAGTGAATGAATAATGAAGAGGTTGTATTGATATACAATGGAATACTACGCAGCTGAAAAATGCCAAAATCATAAAGTTCATTGTAACATGGATGGAACAGGAGGAGATCAAGTTAAGTAAAGTAATTCAGAATAAGAAGGACAATTGCATGATCTCACGTATTTGTGGCTTGTAGACTAATAGAATGAGGGAATACAAGATATCAAAAATAGGGAAACCTTATGTCAGAAAGGGGTAAACTTCTCAACTCTGAATCCAGATAAATATAAAAGTGGACCAAAATAAATGTTATTCTTGTGGTAAAAAATGAAGCATCACAACATAAGCAGTTGAGTGACTATCAGTTAAAGGAATTTATTTACAGACAAAACTGTATTGATTTAATGATAGAAAAGATGGTAAAAGATCAGGGTGAGGGTGAGCCATTCTCATTCTAGAAGTCTGTACTTTGGAGGACCCAAGTTGATAGTAAATTAGGAATAGGTCCATGCCATATTCCATATGGTATCTTGCTCACTGCCAGGAGTGATTCCTGAGTGTAAAGCCAGGAGCAAGACCTGAAGATTTCTGGGTGTGCTCCCACCATCCTTTAAACAAAAGGAGTTAAATTCTGTATTCCTGATCAGGAGTATTTAAGGTGTTTGTCTCTCACGAGACCAACCAGGTTCAATCACAAGGATCCCATATGATCCACCGAGTCCCACCACAGAGCCAGGAGTAAGTCCTAAGCACCACCAGGTGTGGGCTAAAATCTAATAAATAAAATAACTAATAATTAATTAAAGTAATAATCTGTACTTTTTGTGGTGATTGTTGCAATGGGAGTTGATTCTTAACAGAATCATTTCTGTGTTGAAACATTTCCCACAAACTTCATGATTGAGAGATGACTTCTTCATAGAATATTAAGGTTCAGGGGCCAGACTGGCGATGCAGCAGTAAGGCATTTGCCTTGCATGCAGCTGACCAAGGATGGACTGTGGTTCGATCCCCTGGAGTCCCATATGGTCCCCCAAGTCAGGAGCGATTTCTGAGTGCAGAGCCAGGAGTAATTTCTGAGCATAACCAGGTGTGGCCCAAAAACCAAAAAGAAAAGAGATAAAAAGGGAACATTAAGGGGTCCGAACAATAGCAGAGTGGTAGGGCATTTGTCTTTCATGCATCAACCAAGGTTCAATCCCTGGCATCCCATATGGTCCCTGAGCCTTCAGGAGTAATTTCTGAGTGTAAAGCCAGGAGTAACCCCTGAGCGCCACTGGCTATGGCCCCAAAACAAACAAACAAACAAAAAGAGCTTTGTGTATGTTTTAACCAATCTTCCTTGCATCCTACATTAGTTGCTTTGAATGATGTTTGATGCTCTGTTAGGTACAATTTGCTAAGATTTTGTTGAGGATTTCATCATGCTGTTCTTCCTGGTTCGGAAATTATAGTGATATTGGTCCATTTCTCTTTTCCTGTTGACTGTATCCCCGGTGACTCCCTTCATTTTGTACATCTAAAATATTTACTCCTGGAGGGCTGGAGTAGGCATTTGCCTTGCATACAGATGACCCGGGTTTGATTTCCAGCATCCCATATGGTCCCCTGAGCCTGCCAGGAGCGAATTCTGAGTGCAGAACCAGGAATAACCTCTGAGCACACCAGGTGTTGCCCTAAAACCATAAATAAACAAACATAAAACCAAATAAATAAATAAATAAAATCTTTGCTTCCAATTTTTTTGTGTGTGGTTACCATGAATTTATTTGTATTATACCTTGCATTCATTAGCAATCTTTGGAGCTAGTTGGATTTATTATGTGACTAAAATGGTTCTATTATTTTCTTCTCTTCTTTTATTTTTTGTTACTGTCACCCAAGACACTATTGCCAACAAAATATGATAAGAAATCATGACTTTTCAAGATAAAAATTAACAGAGTTTCCCACCACCAGTCCTGCTCTACAAGAATTGTTAGAAGGGGTTTTAATTAAAATGAAACTACAAGACTGAAAATTCCTAAACAAGGATATTTTATAAAAGTATTGTAAGGACTTTATGGAAAAGCTAGAACATGTCAAAAAAAATGAACAGTTTAAGCAAAAGAAAGAAATTTTCAGGAAGAAAGAGAAGAAATTTTGGAGATAAAATGAACAAAGATAAATAAGAAATAAGAATGCCTTTCCTTAGCTTACTATAAACTAGATATAACTTAGAATGATTCTTGAGTTTGAAAGAAATTACTAAAATGCAAAATAAAAAATTAATCCAAAATAAATTGTCTAAAATAAATTGCATAACTTCTCTTTTTAAAGTGTAAAATAATCATAAAGGACAAGAATAGTAATCAAGTTTCCCCTAAAGAATTATAGATATTAAAAGCTTAGGAACACCACACAGTAGCCAAAAACTACTCTTAGTTATATATTTTCAAATTATAGTGGGAAAAATAAAGGAAAAATTAAAAAGTCAGAAGTTGTAGGGAAAACAGCCTATCTATAGAGGAGCAAAGATAAGAATTATACATATCACATGACCAGGCATATTTGACACAAAACCCATGTAATACAAATATAATAGAGGGGCCAGAGATATAGCATGGAGGTAAGGTGTTTGCCTTGCACCAGAAGCACGGTGGTTCGAATCCTGGCAACCCATATGGTCCCCTGAGCCTGCCAGGAGCTATTTCTGAGCATAGAGCCAGGAGGAACCCCTGAGCGCTGCCAGGTGTGACCCAAAACAAACAAACAAACAAACAAATATATATATATAATAGAGTAAATTTTGAGTCTTAAAGCAAGACAAAATATTAATCTATGTACTCTGAAATGATTCTTTAAGATCTAAAAAAGAAATCTCAGATATTAAAAGTATAGTATATTAAAAGTTGCCAGAAGAACAGCTAGAAAAAATAAAAACATAACTTCCTTTTTAAATAGATTTAAAAAGAAAACAAACTAATTTGAGACCATACCTGGCCGTGCTCTGTGGTTACTCCTGGCTCTACAGTCAGAAATTTTTTTTAATAATATCTTTATTTAAACACCATGATTACAAACATGATTGTCGTTGAGTTTCAGTCATAAAAAAGAACATCCCCCCCCCCTTCACCAGTGCAACATTCCCATCACCAGTGTCCCCAATCTTCCTCCTCCCCATCACCACCTGTATTTGAGACAGGCTTTCTAATTTCCTCATTCATTCACATCGTTATGATAGTTCTTGGTGTAGTTATTTCTCTCACTGCACTCATCACTCTTTATGGTGAGCTTCATATGTTGAGCCAGTCCTTCCGCCCTCATCTCTGGGAATTATTTCAATGTCTTTTATTTCACACTCAGAAATTTTTTAATATAATTTTTATTTTGATCATAGTGGCTTACATATTGTTGACAATATTATTTTAGGTACATATTTACATAAAATCAAGGGGGATTCCCATCACCAAATTGTCCCCCCTATACCTCCATTTTTGTCCTCCCTCCCATTTCCTCTTCCCTCACCCCCAGGGCGGCTAGAATATGTGGTCCCCTCTGTATCTGACCTACTACTTAGTAGTCTTGCACCTGTTTCGTCTTGATGTCTCCCTTATTTCCCCCTCTAACTGGAGGCAGGACTAGCTAGTTCAAGATGCATGGCTTTGTTTGAAAAAGAGAAAAGTAATAAGCACTCAGAAATTTTTATAGGCAGGCTCAAAGGACTATAGGAGATATCAGAAATTGAATCCAAGTAGACAGTATACAAGACAAGTGCCCTATTCCTTCCACTATCTCTTTGACCCTATGTAAAAAAATAATTTCTTTAGGAAGATAAATATAATCAGAAATAGATATCTACATAAAGAAGATGTGGGGAGTGATACCAACAAGAAAAAAAATTGTGCTTTCTTCCCTCATCCTCTATAGAAGAACAGCTCAAGAGACAAAAGGAAAACAGAAGTACAAAAAAAAGAGGACTTGTCCAGCCATCGCTTCTCTGTCTTGGGGCCTCCTCTAGATTCTAGGATACCCTTGTCTGCCGTCTCTTTCATTTAGATTATGTGATTTTTGTACCCAGATTACATTCTGGTTTTATATAACCAAGTTGGAGAGTCTGGAAATATTTCCTAGAAAGCGTATGAAATGTGCCAGTGCATATTTTCATATTTTTTTCTGATAATGAAATAAGCTTTATTATAAATTATTGGGAGCTTTAAAGTCATATCTGTTTTTGTCTGGCCAGTTTAAGGAGCTCTTGCTCCAAGTGTATGAAATAGTAGTCTCTGGAATGTAAGCATCAGTATAGGGCTCCATCTAGTGTCCTTCTGTGAAAATTCAATCACTGGTTTGGTTTAGATTTATTAAGTAATGGTTTAGGTCCTTTTGACTTGGCTTTTTTTTTTTTTTTAGTCCATATAGGAGATAGAACTGTACCACTCAAACAGACCTCTCAAAGATATATGGATTTACGTTCTGGTTCTTTTTTTTCTGAAGCAAAGAGAAAATGAATCCAGGGTTTCTTTCTAGAAATGCTGAACTTTCAATACACAAGCAGGGAGAGACCTCAGATGAGAGAAAGCAGCTGGTCTACGCTGCTTTCTAGTGGGTACGCTTCATGATCTGGGATGTGAGTACATTCAATTGGTTTTCTATTTTCCACGGAAGTATTTTTTCCTATTTTTAAGAAGACAGTGTCTAAGGTGTCCTGAGTGGCTGTTATCTTGCTAAAAATCAATGTAAGGCAGCTTTTTTGCTTGCTTGTTTGTTTTTGCTACACACAGTAGCACTCAGGGGTTACTCCAGGCTCTGTGCTCGGAAATCGCTCTTGGCAGGCTCAGGGGACCATATGAGATGCCAGGGATCGAACCCAGGTCGGTCCTGGATCTGTCCCTTGGCCCTGCGCAAGGCAAATGCCCTACCCACTGTGCTCCAGCCCTTAAGGCATCTTTTGAATTGGTAAACTGATCCCTGCTGTACTGATCCCCAAGACAACATAGCAGTCCACGTGTGACCCCTGGCCAAACAAAACTGTAAACACAGGCCAGTGTTGTAATCATAACCCACCCCTATAGTTATTGATGGCTTAAAAGGTAGCAATTAGAATAAAGTCGCTGAATTTCAAACTTTTAAACTTGAATTTATTTATATTTAAATACCTATTTTTTTTAAAAAATACATGTAGGTTTAGTTATATGGCCTAGCTATATATATATATATATATATATATATGTAGGTATGGTTAGATAGGTTATGTATGTGGTTATAAAATATAGCATAGCTATATAGTTACATAGTAGTTATAGAAGGCCTATATTCCTAAATCTTTCTTGATCCACTTAATAGCCAGATCTTTAGTCTAGACTAATACCAATAAACTCTTTAATTGACATATTAGACAAATAACAACTTATGACATTAAATTGAATTTATGAAAATTGGGTAGCATAACTTGTGGCCTTTTGGGTTTCACTTGGCTCTGTGCTCAAGAGTCATTCCCAGTAGTGTTTATTGCTGCATACATTTTGGATCTCTGGCCCCAAACATATTATAAAAATTAATACCCATACACATTTTCCTTTATAATATAAAAATTATATTTATGGCAGATGCACAGCATAAGATGTATATATTATAGAATTTCATGACAATACACTAGCATCCATTACTACATTACTATGCATAGTTCCAATAAATTTTTTGTTTGTTTTATTTTGGGGCCACACCTGGTGATGCTCAGGGGTTACTTCTGGCTATGTGCTCAGAAATCGCTCCTGGCTTGGGGGACCATATGGGACACCAGGGATCGAACCCAGGACTGTCCTGGGTCAGCCGCGTGCAAGGCAAACAGCCTACCACTGTGCTATCACTCCAGCCCCATCCAGTGAATTTTTTAAAGAGGAAAATATAAGGACTTTATATCATACTCCAAGAATGTCCTACATGAGGACATATGTATTATTAAAATGGAACTAGAACAAATGGAAAGGGAAAAGGAGTCTTGAATGAAGGTATAGTGGGAACCAAGGGAGAAAAGATATTGATTTTTAATTACTTTATTTACATATTATGGTTACAGGGTTGTTAATAATACAGTGGGTTTTATTTTCACAGTTACAAAGTTGTTCATTACTGAATTCCAGTAATACAATGTACAATACCAGCGCACATTTCCTGCCAGCAATGTGCTCAGTTCCTCTCCCCCTACTTTCAAACCCTGCCCCCGCCTCTCATTTGGACACTGTGGTTTGCAATATTGTTAGTGGAGGGGTGTCTTGCATATCCCTTTATTTCCTTTCAGCTTCAGGTCTTGTCCAGAGTTATCAACTTCAACTATCACTGTTGTCATGGTTCCTTCTCTCCCCTAACTGATCTCTGCACTTTTTGTAGCAAGCTTCCTACCATGACCTGGTCATCCTGGCCCTTGTCTCTATTGTCCTGGATATTAATGCCTATACTATCTTTTTTTTAAGTATCCAACAAATGAATGCAATCATTCTTTGCCTATCCCAATTCCTCTGACTCATTTCACCCAGCTTACTACTCTCCATATCTATCCATATATAAGAAAATTTCATGACTTCATTTTTTTCCTATCAACAGTGTAGTATTCCATTATATAGATGTTCCGTTGTTACTTTATCCACTCACCTGTTCTCAAGCACTTGGGTTGTGTCCAAATTCTGGTTATTCTGAGTAGTACTGCAATGAACATAGGGATAAAGAGGTCTTTTATGCACTGTGTTTTGGGGCTTCTAGAGTATATTGACCAGTAGTGTTATTGCTGGATCATATAAGAGCTCGATTTCTATTTCTTTGAGGAATATCCTTATTATTTTCTAAAATGGTTGGACCAATTGACATTCTCATCAGCAGTGAATGAGGCTTTTTCTCCCTGCATCTGTGCCAGCACTGCTTGTTCTAGTTCTTTGTGATGTGTGCAAGTCTCTGTGGTGTAAGATGATATCTCATTGTTGTTTTCATTTGCATTTTCCTGGTGATTAATGATGTGTAGCAATTTTTCATGTGCTTTTGGTCATTTGTAATTCTTTGAGGAAATGTCTGTTTATCTCTTCTCGTTTTTTTTTTGTTTTTGTTTTTTTTTTTTTGGTTTTGTTTTGGATGGGGTGAGAAATTTTTTCTGGCTAAGCTCTACCAGTGTCATATATATGATATATAGCCAATATATATTAGATATTATTATATATTAAATATTAAACCCTATCTGATGGGTGTTGGGTGAATAATTTTTCACATCTCTTTGTTAGTGTTTGTATCCTAGTCACCATTTCTTTTGAGATGCAGAAGTTTCTTAGTTTAATGTTGTTCCATTTGTGTAGCTTTGCTACCACTTCTTGCCCAGTGGGTGTGCTTCATTGTTGAAGATGCCTTTAGTTTCAATGTCGTGGAATGTTCTGCCTACATTTTCCTCTATGTATCTTACAGTTTCAGGTCTGATATCAAGTTTTTTAATGCATTCTGACTTGACTTTTGTGCATCATGTTCCCTTTTTTTTTTTTTTTTTGCATGCAGCAGACCAGTTTTCCCTTACACCAGTTTTTGAAGAGGCTTTTCTTACTCTGTTTTGTATTTCTTGCCCCTTTTGTAAAGGCTTTATATCTGCAATCCCACCCTGAGTAGAATAGGTCTGGAGTGGGGGGGGGATACAGAATTCAAACCAAGCTGATAATGGTGAAACATGTGTGAGAGAAGTTGGCCAAGACCTAAGTGTTTATTGAAAATTTAAAACACCTCAACAAACAAAAGAAGCAAAGGCAAAGGATCTATCTAGAAACATTTTCTGCTGAGGTGGGCCTTTGATATGTAAAGAGGAAGCTATCTTTGATTAGGGCGAAAACCAGCTAACTCTTATAAAAGATTCGTTGATCTTTGATTTGTTGACATATCCATTGATATACTCAAGGGTCAGTCTCAGAATATTCAAGTCCATTCCATTGGTCTGAGTCTGTCTTTATTCCAATATTATGCTGTTTTAATGAATATTGCTTTATAGTACAGTGCAAAGTTGGGAAAAGTGATGCCTCCTATCTTTTTATTTCCAAGAATTTCCTTATCATTTCATAGAGGTTTATTGTTCCATATGAATTTCAGGAGTGTTTGATCTATTTCTTTGAAACATGTCAGAGGTATCCTTATAGGGTTTGCATTAAATCTGTACAATGTTTTGGGAAGTATTGTCATTTTAATGAACAGGTTATGCATTTGCATTTCCTTGTGTCCTCTTTTCTTTCTTGAAGAAGTGTTTTGCAGTTTTATTTGTATAAGTCTTCCACCTCTTTTTTTAAGTTGATTCCACTTGATTTTCTGAGACACAATTATGAGTGGGATCTTTTAAAATATCTATTTCTTCCTTTTTATTATAGAAAGCCATCAATTTGTGTGTATTAATTTTGTAGCCAGCCACATTATTATATAAATCTATTGTTTCTAGAAGCTTTATTGTAGGGGTATTTAGGGTTTCCTAAATAGAGTGTCATCTGCAAATAGTAAGAGCTAGACTTCTTCTTTTGATGCCCTTGATAGCTTTTTCTTTCTTTTTTTTTCTAAAAAAAATATGGAATGTTTCATGAATTTGCATGTCATCCCTGCACAGGGGCCATGCTAATCTTCTCTGTATCGTTCCAATTTTAGTATATGTGCTGCCGAAGCGAGCATGATAGCTTTTTCTTACCTAATTGCTATGGAAAGTATATAAGTGGTAAGAGTAGTAAAAGTTGTCTTGTGCCAGATATTAGTGGAAAGGATTTTATACCTGTTAAGTTTAATGTTTGCCATGTGCTTGTGGAAATTTTTTTTGCCTATATTGAAGAAAGATCCTTCAATTCCCATCTTGTTGAGAATTTTTATCATGAACAAGTACTAGATCTTGTCAAATGCTTTCTCTGCATCTATTGCTATGATCATATGATTTTATTTTTTTCTTTTATTGATATGGTATATCATATATATATGTGTATATATATATGTTGGATTACAATTTACAACTTGGTTCCACCCCAAACAAAGATCACTCCTGGTTTCTTTGTATCTTTGTTTACTTACAACTTGATTCCACCTAAAACAAAGATCATCTCCAGTTTTTTGTATCTATTTACAACTTGGTTTTACCCAAAAAAACAGAGATTTTTCTGCATAGCATGTATAAAGAGAACCTAGGTAGGACTGGCTCAGGCCTTCTGTCCTTAATCCCCTATCCAGGGGTGGTCTCTCTCTCTCTCTCTCTCTCTCTCTCTCTCTCTCTCTCTCTCTCTCTCTCTCTCTCTCTCTCTCTCTCTCTCTCTCTCTCATGTCTTGACAAGACAGTTTGCTACTTGGCCACACATATTTCACTTTCATCTTTGTTTGGATTATGTCCTGCAGTGACCCGTGCTCCAGACCCACTTTTCCTTGGTGGAAATAAGGTGTATGGGGCCATTACATATAAATATATGTAATATATTACATTACATTTATATATTTGATTTTTGGGTCATGTTTGGTGGTGCTCAGGGTTACTCCTGGTTCTGTGCTCAGAAACTACTCCAGGAAGACTTGGGGGGGTGCATATGGGATGCCAAGTATCAAACTATGGTTGGCTGTGTTCAAGGCAAGCACCCTATTTACTGTGCTATAGCTCTGGTCTAATGATATTGTGTATTATATTGATTGATTTGTGTATTCTAAACTATCCTTGCATCTCTAGAATGAATCCTACTTGGTCATGGCGTATGATCTTCTTGATTAATTGTTGGATTCTCTTTTGCTAGTGTTTTGTTGAGGATCTTTGAATATGTGTTCATCAAGAATATTGGCCTGTAATTCTATTTTTTGTGGTATCTGTCTGCTGTTGGAATCAGGGTGATGTGGACTTCTTAAAAACTGTTTAGGAGTATTTCTGTTTCTTCACTTTCCTGGAAGAGCCTGAAAAGGATTGGCAGTAGTTCCTCTTTAAAGGTTTGAAAGAATTCACTAGTGAATTAATCTGGTCCAGGTTTTGTTTTAGGAAGCTTTTGATTAACTTTACAATTTACTCTATAGTGATAGGTCTGTTCAGGTACTCTAGATTATCTTAGTTCATACTTGAGAAGTGACACAAATCCAAGAATTTATCCAGGGGCTGCACTGGTAGCACAGCTGTAGAGCTGTAGTTTGCCTTGCACGTGACTGACCCAGCATGGGTGTGGGTTTGATTCTTGGCATCCCATATGGTCCCCTGAGCCAGGAGCAATTTCTGAGTGCAGAGCCAGAAGTAATCACTAAGTGCTCCAGGTGTGGCCCCCCAAAAACCAAAATAATAATCATAAAATGTACCCATTTTACAATGCTGTCTTTGGGGGGGAACTTGGGCCACACTCAGTGATGATCAGGGGTTACTCCTGGTTCTGTGCTCAGAAATCCTAGCAAGCAGGGGGGGGTCATATGGGATGCTGGGATTCGAACCAATGTCGGACCTGGGTCGGCTACTTGCAAGGCAAATGCCCTACTGCTGGATTCCAAGGTTGTCTTGTTTTGTGGCATAAACATTCTCAAAGTAATCTCTGATTACTTTGAATTTTAGTAGTATCTCTTGTGACATTCATTTTTTATTTATAATTTGATTTATTAAGGTTCTCTTTTTCTTTCTTTTAGTCTTGCTAATGGTATATCGATCTTGTTTATTTTTTTAAACAAACAACTCTTGTTTTCATTGATTTTTTTGGATCACTTTTGGGGTTCCAACTCATTACTTTCTACTCTTTAGTTTTATTATCTTCTTCCTCCTACCAGCTTTAGGCTCATTTTATTGGTCATTTTCCAGTTTCTTAAACTGTGTCATTAAGTCATTTATGTAGGTTCTTTCTTCCTTCCTGATAAATGTTTGCAAAGCTATAAATTTCCTCTTAATACTACCTTTAGTCTGTACCACAAATTTTAATAACTCCTGTCTCCATTCTCATTTGTTCCCAGGAATCTTTAATTTCCTCTCTGACCCACTGGCTGTTCAGTCGTGAACTGTTTAATCTCTATTTGTAAATCACTGCTATTTTCAGTGCATCATAGTCTGAAGAGGAATTTTTGGTACAATTCTTATCCTCTTGACTTTATGAAGGTATATTTTGATTACCTTTAAACATGCCCTACATGTGGCCCTGCATGTGCTTTATCTTGGAGAAAGTCCCATGTACATTGGAGAACAATCTGTATCAACTTTTTGAGGATGAATAGCCCTATAGATATCTACTAAGCCACTCTTATCCATTTCTTCCTTGAAAGTCAGTATATCCTTGTTGTGTGAGCCTTGGCAAGAGATGATAGAGCAGTGTTGAAGTCTCTAACTAATACTGTGTTACTATTGATGTCTTTCTTCAACTCTAGCGGTAGTTGTTTTAATTATTTTGCTAGCCCCTCATTAGGTACAATGATGCATACATATATACATACAATCCAAATGTATGTATCTCCTAATTATTAAAAAATATCCCTATCTCATAAAACCTTTTGTAAGCCTGAAATCTATATCCTCTGATAGGATGGCCACCTCAGCCTTTTTATGGAAATTTTTGCTTAAAGGATTGTCTTCCAACCTTTGACTTTGAGTCTGTGTTTTTTCTGACTATTCAACTATACTTCTTGCAGGTAGCAAATGTTGGATTCAACTTTTTTGATCCATTTGCCACTCTGTGTCTCTGAATTGGTGTATTTAGTTCATTGATGGGAGATTATTATCCTGAGATTTTTGTGCATTCTTTCTGTAGAATTTTGTTGTGTTTGTGGGGTTTGTCTTCCCTTAAAGTAGTACCGCATTCTGTTCTTTTAAAGTTGGTTTTGAGTCTGTAAAGTTCCTGCACCATTGTTTATTTGTTAAACTGTGTATCCTGTCCTAAAACTGAACAAAACTGTAAGTGAAGTATTCCTTATGAAGCATTAATTTCATTGAATTTTTTCACTATATTTCACCACTGCCTTTAGGTTGGAGGGTCACTTGTGATAAATATGCTGTAAATTTTAAGAATGTTTCCTTGTATGTAATTTCCTTTTTGATCTTGCTGCTTTCAAGATTCTATCTCTATATGATTTTCATCATTGTTACTAGGATGTACCTTGGGTTGCTTTTAGTGGGGTCTCTTTTTGCTGTTACTCTTTGAGCATCCAAGATGGGGTACAAGATGGGAACTTCTCAGCAATGATATCTTTGACCATGCTTCTTCTTAGGGGTTTTCTTCCTGGTTCTCTAAGACCCCGATGATTATGGTTTTTTTTTTTCTGTTAAATTTATCCCAAATTTCTATTGTCATCTTCTTGTTTGAGGACTTGTTTTTATCTTGCTTATTTTAAAGCTCTTTTCCAACTTCTGCTCTTGTATGGAGGTGTTATGCAAACCATCTGCCAGCTCATTGAGTCTGTCCTCGGCAACTGTTACTCTGCTGATGAGGTCTTCCAGTGAGTTTTGCATTTCACCTACCTAGTTTTTCAGTTCTGTCATTTCTGTATGAAAAAACTGAATAGTGTTTACATAGGGTCGCTATGTATGATTCCAATAAACTAATGAGAACAAGATCATTGAATAGGAATCTAGCAATAGATTATAAGTAACATCAAAAGAAATAATTTTGAGAAACAAAGATATTTTTAAATCTAGAAACAAAGATATTTTTGAGAAATAAAATTTCTCAATCACATCATTACAGGAATCTGTAAATTACTTTCTCTAATACCAGCCATAAGATTTAACTTCTATTCAAAAGACTGAAATAACAAAGTTTTGGTGAGAATATAAAATAAGAATTCTCATTCACTTTGATATAAGCCAGTCAAATCAGTTTAGAAGCTTGGTTAACATTATCTCATATAGTTGAAAATATATTTTATTTTGGTTTTTGGGCCACACCTGGCAGCGCTCAGGGGTTACTCTAGCAGGTTCAAGGGACCATATAGAATGCCGGGGATCAAACCCAGGTCTGTCCTGGGTTGACCACCTACAAAGCAAATGCTCTATCGCTGTGCTATCATTCCAGCCCCAAAAATATTCTTTATGATTCAGAAATTGCATTCCTTGGAACTTTGCACTGATATGCAGGACTTTCAGCTTTTCTTATAGCTGAAGAATATCCTATTATGTACACATACTATAAGTTATTTATCCACTCATCTATTCTTGCATACTTGGGTTGTTTCTAGATCGTGGTTACTTTGAATAAAATTGCACTTAACACATTGTGGTCTTGATTAGCATTTTCTTTTTTTTTTTTTTACTCCATCTAGGTTTTTTTAAAATATCTTTATTTAAGCACCATAATTACAAACATGTTTGTAGTTGGCTTTCAGTTACAAAAAAGAGCACCCCCCCTTCACCAGTGCAACATTTCCACCACCAATGCCCCCACCATTCTTTTTCCCCCTTCCCCTGCCTGTCTTCGTGACAGGTATTCTATTTCTCTCACTCACTACCATTGTCATGATAGTTGTTGTCATGTAGTTTTTTTTCTCTCACTGCATTCATTACTCTTTGTGGTAAGCTTCATATCATGGGCTGGCCCTTCCAGCCCCATCTTTATTGTCAATATTTATAATTAATAAAGGGGAAAATGGATAACATTTTCATGAGCTCAGAAATAAGCCTGAGGGGTTGAGAAGATAGCTTAAAAGGCTAGTGTGCAGGCTTTGATTCCTCAAAACCACATGGTCCCCTGAACACCACCAGGGTCAACCACTGAGCATCATGTCAGGAGTAGCCCTTGAACACTCTTCTGTGGATATAAAAATAAATGTTTGAACACTGTCACCTGTCTTTACATCCAAATTCTCATTATTATTTCTCTCTCCCCTTTCTACTTTCCTACTATAGAGAGATTCGATTAGCATTTTCATAAAAAGTGATGAATACCATTTATTCAAAGTTTTACAGGTGCTATCAAATTAATTTTTTTAAATAACTTGTTTTTTGAGTCACACCCAGAAGTGCTCAGTGCTTAGGGGACTCTGCTGTATGGGAACTGAATGAAGGGCTTTATCCAAGGTAAGTATCTACAGGGCTTTATATAGTGCTTTACCACTGAGTCACATCCCATTTTTTTATACCACCATAAAACTAAATATGAAGACTCACATGCTGTAATATTTTTTTTTATTTTGGGCCACACCTGGTGACGCTCAGGGCTTACTCCTGGCTCCGTGCTCAGAAATCGCTCCTGGCTTGGGGGACCATATGGGATGCCAGGATTCGAACCTCTGTTCGTCCTGCTTATAAGGCAAATGTCCTACTGCTGTGCTATCACTTCGGCCCCACATGTAGTAATTTATATTAAATCACAACACTTAAAGATAACCAATATGTGTGGCCAGGAGTGTTAAAACCTATTTTTTGTATATATTTATCCCTAGAATTTAAAATTAAAATTAAAATTAAGAAGTTTAGAGCAGGACTCGGAGAGATAGCACAGCAGCGTTTGCCTTGCAAGCAGCCGATCCAGGACCAAAGGTGGTTGGTTCGAATCCCGGTGTCCCATAGGGTCCCCCGTGCCTGCCAGGAGCTATTTCTGAGCAGACAGCCAGGAGTAACCCCTGAGCAATGCCGGGTGTGGCCCAAAAACCAAAAGAAAAAAAGAAAAAAAAGTTTAGAGCAAGATAAACAATGATTCACATATGGAATGTCTGGCACCCTTTTATTCCCCAAACAACTTCAGTAGTGAACCCTGAAAACCACTGGGTGCCCCCCACACACACAAAGGAAAAAAAATCTTTTTTGTTCCTGGTAGTTAATTCTGATGATTGTGGCATCAGGGAGCAACTAATTTACAAACTGAAATATAGAATCTTACAAGGTCCAGTATCTGTGTATGTATATATACATATATATTAGAAAATGTCTAATGTTTCTTCCTGTATAGTTATAATTCTCTTGTCAAAATAATCTAGTCTTGCTAACTTTCAAATATGTACGAGTATGAATATATAAATCTGGAATAAGATCCTTTATCTCTTAATTGTTAGCCTAGGTGTAGCATTAAATAATTAAAGATGGTGCTGGATGGTGAAGGATGGATTGAAGGATTCTTCCCTGCCATCCCAGGCCACGTGGCTCCACAACCCCCATTCAGCTGGCGGGTCCCAGGTTTAGGTGAACTGCGGAATCAGACTCATCCAGAGACAGGCATCAGGAAGCACCATCTTTATTCATGCCCTATTCACCACATGTGTGGCCTATATCATAACCTTTCAAGCATTCAGCCATTCTTAGCTAGCCCTGCATCTTAACTCCTGTCAGCCATCTTCCTTTTGACCTCCATGCTGACAAAAGACCAAAAGATGCCAAAAAGGGCCCTCATCCCCTCTGGTCAAAACCTTATCTACCTTTTCCAAGACCCCTCCCAGGAATGGGCGGGGTCTTACAGGTAAGGTCAAATTACCTAGAGAGAAAGGGTGGGGGATGAGGTTTCATTCTAGGGGCTGAAGAGATAGTAGAGCAGTAGGTAGGCTCTTGCCTTGTGTGCAGCCAACACAAGCTGGATCCTTAGCACCCTCTATGACCTCCTGAGCACTGATAGGTGTGCCCCCTGCTCCAAAACATTGTATTTTGTGTGAAAGACCATGTGCTCTATCTCCAGCACTGTTAACTCCTAAAACCTGAGCACTTAAGAATCCATTTGAGAAACCACCCAAGTACTACTGGGGGTGGCCCCTCTTAACAAAAATAAAAAATTATGTATGCATGATCTGCAAACTAATGTAAGAGAAATAATCTAAATGGTAAAAACATTGCTAATATCAAGTGTTTGTGTTAGAACATCTCTTCACTAGTCAATTATTAACTTGTGTGTTAGTGATGGCTGCCACTTTCATTGCCACAGGATGGCACTTTGTCCTAACCATTTGGTCCCAGCTAGTTAGTACACAGAAAGGTGACTCCATTGCTAAGTCTTGCTCCTCCAAAGTATTTATTTGTGGTCTAGAGAAATGAAAACAAAAAAACAAATAAATGAAACTGAAGGCTGGAGAGAAAGTTGGTAGGTAGAGCTTAGTTTTGCACTTGGTTAAATACATGGCACCTGAGGACAAGCCAGGAATGACCCCTGAGCTCAGAGGCAAGAGTCTTGAGCACATTCTGGTGTAGTTACACCCCTTTGAACAAAAAGCTAGTGCTAGGTTTTGGAAAGATTCAAAACAATTTCCCTTTCATTCAATTAGAATATCATAAAGTAAATCAGTGTAAGATTAGGGATGGAGGAACAAAAAATAAACAACCGTACAACTGAGCTTAACATGTAACCTTTTTTATTTTGTGATAAAAATGCTTTCATATAAATTTCATCTTAACTACTTTTAGAATGAAACTTTGAAACATAAAAACAAAGTGTGCATTTTCCATACTTTATAGCAGGAATATGCAGTCATTTTTATGGGTTATTGGGTTTTTCATACAAACAAATATATCACTTATAAGAGAAATGTACACAAGGAAGGGGCCAGAGTACCAATCAGTTACAGGTGGGAGCTGGGGTCAGACACTCCTCATACAGTTTAATACAGTCAAATGACTGCCAAGGTCCATATCCACAAACCACACAAGAACTTTTTTTTAATGTAAAAATGAACCATTTAATAACCAGAATGGACTTGATCATCATACTTTATAGCTTACATGAAATTATTAACTCCTTGCTTCCCCTTGAAACTCTCCCTTCCCTATCATCAAGTTAGAAAATACTTTAACATAAATTTAAAACAAATAAAACAAAATATCTACCTCCAAAGGTAATGAGTCAAAGGAAATTTTATAAAAATAAATAAAAAAAAACAGGGGCAACCAAATAGCATAAAATATTATATTTTGTATCAAATATGATTCCATTAAAAATGCGGTCTCACGGCTGGAGCAACAGTACATTGGGTAAGACGCTTATCTTGCAGGTAGCCAACTAGAGTTCGATTCCTAGTATTCCATACGGTCACTCTGAGCACCAGGAATGATTCCTGAGTGTCGAGTCAAGAGTAACCTCTGAGTACTGTTGAGTATGGCCCTTCCCAAGATGTAGTCTCTAATTTAGGCTCCAAACAAGAAAGGGGTTCTCCAGATTAACTTCTCTTTGATTATTACAGATACCACTATTCCAGGTTTCTTTTTTTTAAAGAAACTGATAGATGTCTGATTGGCAGTGTTTTCCTCCCCATCCTGTGAAGCCTGTTGGCAATTTTCCCATTATCTTTTCCCAGTTCAAAACAAAAAAATCTCAAAAAAGAAGAAAAAAGTAAGGCTGATGCGGTATTTGTGAAGGGATGGAACGTAAGAAATCCAAATTGGAAAAAAAAAAAAAAAAGAAATCCAAATTGCTCAATCTGAGGCAGAAGCTTTTGGAAGTGGCTCATAGAACAAGGAGGCAGTGAAGGGCAGATGAAAGAGAGAGGGGTTCACGGTGACCCATAAATAAAGGTTTTCTCCAACTGGTGAAAGAACAATCGGTCTCAAAATAGAGACACCATTTAAGATAACACAGTACATACTATAAAAAGGTTTCATAGAGTTGGCAGGTAAAAGAGCCAAATGCTGAGTGAATATCGAGCTTGTTTCAGGGCAGAACTATCTTCTGTTGTTTTGATGAACCTGATCAAGACTAAAAAGAATGTCTATAAACTGCCATGCTAACAGATACACAAGGTTTCCACTGTGTGCCACAGAGATGAATCAGAGAAGTGGGAAGCACTGATGAGCGCTCTCAGCCAACGCAAGAGTAAAGAAGAATATTCAACTGAAAGAGAGTGGGCAGTCCATCTGTTAACATCCATAAAATACCTGTGTAGAATGAATCTTCCAGGTGTCATGACATCATAGTGCCATCCACCACGGTTCAGGCAAAATCCAATTATTATTAATTCAGGGAGCAAAAAGCAAAAAATAAAATAAAAACCCCACTTTCCTCCTATTTCTGGTATCAGTTTAAATGATTCTGCCCTCAACAGAGTATTCAGGAAGTTGCCAAGAAGAGAAATACAAACAGCAGGTTCTGGTGAGATTAGCTGCAATTTGTACATAAGCATTAAAGTGACTTTGTAAACACCCACTGCTGTCGAGAAGGTGGTTCTGGGAAAGAAAAACATTTCTGGTAGTTTACCTGTTAGATGCCAAAAAGAGAATGTCCTAATTCCTTCAATGGAAAAGATAATGGGGGATAAGAAACAGCAAAGGTTTCCCTTCGTTTAACTTTCTGATAGTGCTGACTGACTTGGATCCAAGTCAACTTTCTGTGTCCTGCACTGAACACAGAAGATTCAGGCAGAACCTTCTTAATATAACAGTTATTCACAGGGCATATGGGATGGAAGGAAGAAGGAAGACAATGAGGAAATCAAGGTTGTGATCACACAATGAATGGAAGACCACTGTCTCTTGAGCCAGGAGAAGTTCAATTCTAAACAGTAAGGAAGCATCATCACTTAAGGCAATTTCCTCTGGATATTTTGGAAGTGAAGGCTCAACGTTCAAAGCTAGTTTCATCTGCTGGATGAGTGAGTGAAACAGGCTGAGGGTTCCGAGACCTGGGAACAGATGTGATTACACTGGCAGTCATTGATGTCTTGGCAGGAAGGGAAGTTAGCAAGCAGTCATCTTTTTGCAGTAATTAAGTTTCCTCTGGCTGACCAATATTCCAGCCCCTTCTTTGTTTCCTAAGGGGCCACAGTACTTTTAGTGCCAAAGATAAGATTTCACTCTAAGTGGGACCACAAATGTAAAAACGATTGATTCTTTTGTCCTCTTCCTCATAAGGCTTATAGGAAATCTTGCATGCTGGCAAGAGAGTTAAGGTGCAGCTTCTTGATGCAGTCTTCTGGCCCCAAAATGGGTTCAGAAAAAAATATTTGGCTCCCATTCTTCTTCTAGAACTAATATAATGTAGGAGCTGCAGTATGTACATTTTTCTGAGGAAACACCATTTGAAAGATTTAGGAAGAGAGCCAGAACCAAAGTGAACCCTATAAACTGAGGAACACTGGGAAATTTGGGGGACAGGTGGCTCAAGGTGTGTTCCAAAAGGGAATGATTCAAAGCACATGGGCTATGCCCTTTACTACGGTCATGGAGGTGGCCATTACAGACAGGTGCAAAAATTAACACACCAAAGACAAATGAATTTCCAAGAGAGAAAAGCTGAGCTAGATTCCAGCAGAATCCCAGGGCACAGTCCCCAAGAAGATTCTAGTACCTTCTCAGTGATATGGCAGGAGGCCCTGGTGCCTAAAACACAGTTCAAAGATGCAAGAATGTCTGGGCAGCAACAGGCATCCATCCCGGTCTCCAAGCAGGAGGCAGTAAACATGGTCCCAAGCCTTACAGTCATCTTGCAGGGCTGTCAGCTTGGCTCGGTGGGAAAGAGAGTAGGAGGTGTCACGTCCCTCCCTTTGAAAGCCCTGCAGATACCCAGCGATGCTGATGAGATAGATCACTTCTGAGCAGTACCTAAATGGTAAGTTCTCCACTTTCCTGACTCCAGAAGTTGACTTCACAGATTTCTTCATTCTCTCCCGGATGACCTTCATGTGTTCCTCAGCAGCATTTACAATAGGCAGTTCCATCCATGGGCTGGAGATACTCTTTTATGCATACACCTGCATGTTGCTGCGTGCTGGCTCAGACATGTGTGTTCCGGGTCCCCGCTGACCTCTGCTGGCACCCCCGGGAGTAGGGCTGGTGGTCACATCTGACCAGTCAGAAGCAGAGTGGGGTGAAGAACTTGACCACTGGTCAGGAGACTCTGGGGATGGTGTCAGGTAGGGATGCTCGCCCTGGAGCGGACCGCTGTGGCTAGGTGTTCGCTCGGCAGCATTCGAAGAAGCATAACTATGCTGAGAAGGGGGTGTAGGATACTTGCCCACTGAGGTGGGAAAAGAATGATAGGCTGGAAGGATGGTCTGTGACACCTGCCCATCTTGCTGAGACATCATGGCCGTGGGAAAAGCCATGCTGGGCAAACGAGCCATTTCTGGAATCTGGTACATGGTGGGAAGGGGGCCTGAAACAGTGGGAGGGCAGTTGGACTGAGGCTGGGGTGTTCCAGCTGGTTGGGCAATACTGCCTTTGGGGATTAGCTGGAAAGTCACAATGGGGGGCAAGGGCTCTCGTTGATTTGGAATATGCTTCCCTTCAGGTGGCCTGCTTTGGGGCGCTATGGCAGGGTGAGTGCCCTCAGTAGGAGCCAAGACCATGCTAAACATCTCATTGTATTGTGACTCATTCATCTCCAAGTGATTCATCCAGTCTGTCGGAACAGTGACCGGATGGAGTCTCCCCAAGCTTCCCACACCGCTGCCGCCTGGAGGAACGATATGGTGATGGGATAGCAACTGGCTCACTGATGGAAGCACAGTACTGGCTCCATGAGCCAAAGGTTGCATCTCATGAAGGTTAGAGAAAGACAGAGCATGCTGAGTATGCACTTGGGCGGGAGGGGCGGCAGTCGCCATCATAGGGGTGGGTGAAGCCTGTAAGATTCCAGGCGATGTAATCATGGGGGAAGAGGTGGTGTCGGAAACATAGGTATGAGGGGACTCTAAGGAATCCACAGGGGATAAAGTCACTGAACTCTCAGACAGCTGGCCCTTGTCGCTCAGAGACTTTTTCCTTCGGCCACCTTTGACATCTTTGGCCTCCTTGGCAAGGTTAGGGAGGCTAGTGGGCATGGCACTCTTGGCATTGGGTCTCCTTGGCTTCTTGCCCAGTGGGGTATGCTTCAGACTGAGGAAAGATCTGTTGGGCCCACAGATGACTGGAGAGAGGGCAGAAGTCAGCACACTGCCTGGCGGGCTAGGTGTCACATTATACTCATCCAAGAGACGCACAATATCATGGTGCATGCGGTCCCGAGCCACATCCCGGGGAAGGCGATCCATGTGGTCTGTGATGTCTCGATTTGCAAAGTGGTCCAACAGGATTTTGGCTGCTTCATAGCTCCCTTCCCGGGCAGCAAGAAATAGAGGTGTCTCTTCCTGGAGAAAAGAATCATAGAACAAGAGTAATGACACTCAGGAATAGAGCAGTTTTTCAACCTCTTTGATATCATCTTCCCCAAAGACAATTTTCCTAATAGTCTATCTGTGCCAGGAACATTCAAAATGTGTGAAATGAAAGCATGCCCTGCACCAAGGGTTTTGCTTAAATTAGCAATACATTGATCAAATAAGGTTATGATGAGGAAAAAGATTTAAAAAAGAAGTAAGGTAGAAAAGGAAGCAGGATAAAGCATCTGTAGAATGGAAAAAAAATTAGGGGATAGATAAAGAGGAAAGCATGTACAAGAAAGAACTAAAGGATAAAAGAAACTACACATGAGAAGATGAATCAGGGAGAGGAGACAACAGCAAATCTTGAGGGGAAAAAAATCAGACAGGGAAACATGAACAGAAAACATAAATAATATGGAAAAGCAATAAGGAGGACAAAAAGGAGAAAATTGAGAGTATGAAGAGAATGGGAAGGGGAGCAGGAGAAAGAGAAATGTCAAAGAAGCCACCGCCAAGACATTTATAGGCCAGGCTGGTCTAGACTGAACTGAGTCGGCAGAGGGCTCAGTCAGTATTTCTCTGTGCTCTTTGGATGTAGTCCTGTTCCTCCTGCTTCAGTTATCTTCACTGATCGCAGAGGAACCAAGGGCACGCACTGTTTCTGCTTCTCAGCTCAGAGCCAGACTGTACCTTATTGTCTTGCATGTCCCGGTTGGCCCCATTTTTCAACAGCAAAAGGGTTGCTTCCACATTATTGACAGCTGCTGCCCAGTGAAGAGCAGATTTTCCTGTAGGAGAAAACATTTTCCTTAGGCAACTGAAACAGACAGAAGGACACTTTCCGAGAAGAAGACATCACGAGTGGTCCGAGGAACTGTGGAACTTCCCAGAAAGCCACTTTCTATAGGAACCCAAGAGAAAAATCCTAAGTAGTAGCTTCTTTGTCCGTTTTCTCAAAAACAAAGCACAATTCCAGGAAGAGCTGCCTAGTCTATGGAGACCCCTAGGTAAAGGCATGATTTTTCAGTGGTATCAATCTTTCTCCTGTATAATCAATCTATCCTCTCATACCCTGAATAGTAACCTATTTTCTTCTTTCATTCCCAGATGTATATTTAGGGTTCTCACTCCTTCCTCTAGTGAACTGATCTCTGAGACATCCTCAAATGAAGAGCGGGATTCATGGGAATCTACAGCAAGTGTTTCAAATTCTTCCTTTGATATGATATACACGAGTCATCAGTAAAAGTCCTTTCCCATCTCTGCTTACAGATCGTTCATAAATTCAGCCTGAACTAAATATATTGAAAGGAAGACTGAATGAATACGTGAATCCTCGGTGTGTCTGGATCCATGAAGGCTCCCAAAGGACCCTGTAATACTGTTTAGAGGCATGTTCTGCAAATAAGAAGCCACATCCTGACTCTAGTGCCTACCATGGTCATCCACTGCATTAACATCTGCTTGGCAGTTGATCAGTTCTGCTACCATTCCCTCTACAGCCAGGCGAGCAGCCAAGATCAGGGGCGTGGTGCCATCATTCATCCTGGCATCAAGGTCAGTTACTCGGTTACGAATCAGAATCTAGGAGGAATGAAGTACAGTCATGGGATAAAATGAAAATTACAAAACAGAGAGAAGAAATAAGAACATTTAAACTAAGATCACATTCTAAGATCTTAGGAAAGGACTGTCTTACTGTCTCCTTGCTTAATATTTCACCATGTTTGATCAATAACTTGAATGAATAAATGCACAAAAATAAACTAGATGCGTGTTCATATAATGTTGCATATAAAGTGAAGTACTTACACTTTATATAGAAGGGTGTGAGGGATCATACTAGCCTTAAATACAGTATGAAGCTCAGTTTATTTAGGATACTTCTAGTTTCTCACCAGGGTATAATGAAAGATTCAAGGGATACACTAGGAACTTGTGTTAAGATCATTACAGAGAAAATAGAGCTATAGAACAGCAGTTAAGGCACTTGGCCTTACAAGCGCCCAACCAGAATCCTAGATGGTCCCCCAAGCACTGGCACAAGTAATTCTTGAGTGCAGAACCAGGAGAAACCCTTGAGCATAGCTGGATGTGATCCACAAAACAAAAATAAAATAATCATTAAGAAGCAGCTGCAAGCTGGTATGTTCAGGTAAATCTAGAGTCGACAGTACTACAAGACTTTATAAGAGATGCACTCCTATCTAATCTGCTCATTCGAAGAGGAGTTTTGTCTCATCAAAAACAAAGATGAATGGGGCCGGAGAGATAGTATGGAGGTAAGGCGCTTGCCTTGCATGTGGAAGGACGGTGGTTCAAATCAAATCCTGGCATCCCATATGGTCCCCCAAGCCTGCCAGGAACAATTTCTGAACGTGGAGCCAGGAGTAACCCCTGAGTGTTGCCGGATGTGACACCCCCCCCAAAATAAGGATGATTAAAAATGAGAAATCCACTTCCTCTGTTGGTGGCTCTATTGCTATCAAACTGTATATCCTAAGGTCTGTTTACCTGCCTCCATGTCCTGTTTTCTCCTGGAACAGTTATACCTCACTGTCTCTAAGATGTAAGAAATAAAAATGCAGTAGGACTTTAAGTCTTAACAAAGACAGAACTTTACAGATCCATATTGAACTGACTCTTCTCCTGGCCTTTACCTGGAAGACCCCTTGGGCATCAGCAGCCACTGCAGCATGAAGAGGGCAGCGGCCCATGTTGTCCTGGGCATTGGCATCTGCTCCTGCATCAAGGAGGCGTTTGGCAGCATCTGCTCTGGAGTAACGAGCTGCAAGATGCAGGGCCATCTCACCGGTCCGGTCTGTCTGGGCCTGGAGACTGGCCCCCTGGTAGACCAGGTCTGTGATGATGTTGGCTGAAGAATCCTCTGCATCTTCATCTTCATCGCTCAGATCTGAGCTGCCACCTCGTAGGGAAGCCAGCATCAGTGGGGTGCATCCATCTATAGAAAAGGAAAATTCCGAAAATGTCAAGGAAGAAACGACACTTATGCTTGATACACCTTCATGTGGAGATCATTCAATGACAGCAAAATTGTCCTTATGCTGGAAAATAAAATCCTAAACTCCTTTGACTACTGGCAAATCATTTTACTTCTTTTCTTCTGGTAATTTTCTTTCTGTAAAGACTAATGGCAAAGTCTATGTAAGCTGGGGGTTCTCCCATAAATTGTGGAGTTTTTTGGTTGGTTTTGGGCCACATCTGGTGATGCATAGGAGGTATTCCTGGTCCTGCAATCATGAATCTCTCCTGTTGAACTGGGAAGCAATATGTATTACCGGAGATCAAACCTAGGTTGACAAGCACCATTTTATCCACTGTACAATTGCTCCAGTCCTCTCCCGTAAGCTAAAAAGAATTTTTTTCTCCAAGTTTCTCAGTGCTACAGTGTTTTTAAATGGACACTTTAAAATATTTAATACTAGTAAAACGGGGAGAGAATTAAAAATATTTAATACTAGTAAAAGAGTATGCCTTAATATATGAACTAATTATCTATCCCTTTGTTAGGGCATATTATTTTTCTATCCAATTACAAACTAGTTACACCATCAGCCTCCTTGTTCTCAGCATGTTCTATGTGCAAAGAAGAGAAATTATTTTTTTTAAATTAAGGGTGCATATCTGCTTTTCTAATATACTTATTTCATTAAGAAGTCTCAGAATTTGGGCCCAGAGAGATAGCACAGCGGCGTTTGCCTTGCAAGCAGCCGATCCAGAATCAAAGGTGGTTGGTTCAAATCCCAGTGTCCCATATGGTCCCCCATGCCTGCTAGGAGCTATTTCTGAGCAGACAGCCAGGAGTAACCCCTGAGCACTGCCAGGTGTGGCCCAAAAAAAAAACAAAAATAAAAAAAAAAAAAAGAAGTCTCAGAATTTATGAATTTGGCAAGAAGCATATAACCAAATAGGAGAGACACAAGGCAGAACCAAGGCTAGCAGAAAAGAGAAAGTCTTGGGTAATGACCTGGGCCACGGACATTCACGTCGAGTACATCCACCTCCTGCTCTGCCTGTGGAGGAGTGAGAGCCAGTGACGGCGTCCTACGGATATCTGCAGCTTCCAGGTGTTGCTGGGTCCAGGGCCGTCGATCAATGGTGTCATCTTCTTCTGTGAGTAAAGCTTCATCTTCAGCCTGCAAGAGGAAGATACTCCATCTGTCAAACAGTCTCACCACTAAAAACCATAGACAGGCTGGCTGGTCCAGAATCTTGCACCTCCCACCCGATTCTCTCCTTTGATTCCAGTCTCCAGGAGCACACTGGCTGTTGTGATTCATTCTTGATAATTTTTTCTATATCATCTCTGAAACTTTCCCAGGACCAGGACCCCAAATTCTAGGCTTTGGTGTCAGGGCGATAACAGAGAAGTAAGACATATGCAAAGCATATGACTAACTTTGATTTGACCCCCATCAGTACATGGTTCCCTGAACATCTGTTGGGAATATCACTTATGGCAGAGCTGAGGGGCTATGGAACCATAGATTCTGTGTAGTACCAACTCTTCGGGTGCCTTCACTGAACCACTGGCTTGGCTGGCCACAAATCACCAAGAGTGATCTTTGGGCCACCCAAATACTGCTTGAGAAGCCCCCCTCCAAAGTAAGAGAAATTCTAAACTGAAGCAATAATAAATTTCCCGTAAATACTTAACTAATATACTACCTCTAGATACCTAAGCACTGTTTTCTTGCTTCCCCTTTTCCACCCATACTGTCCCTCCACCTATGGTGTCTCCCAAATATTAGACAAACTTCTGACCACCCTTCCAATAGAAATTAGGCCTTAAATCTTCATTGGCCTTATAAAACTGCACACCATTTACCTCTCTTAACTTATTATGTGTTAAGCGCTCACATGACATTTTCTACTACTAGACATAAAATTCATAAGAACAGGGAGCATATCTAGTTCAAGGTTGTGGTCTGCACTTAACCAGTAACTAGTGCACAGTAAGTTCTCAGGAAATATTTACTAAATTGTGATTTTATTAAGCACTTAATTGGAGAATCTGAACTTGTAATATTTAATTATGCTTTTCATGTATAACTATACTTAATATTAATTTACTTAATTATGCTTTTCATGACTCATACCCATCACCAGAAAGCCTGATTCCCTCCACCAGTGTCCCGAGGACTCCCTTCAAATCTCTTCCCACTCCCTGTAAGCTTAGTTCTGTGGCCAAAATTTTGAAAAAATAATTATTTCAACTCAAAAAGCATGCTTTTTTTGAATATTTGGTATATGATAGAAAATAGGTAGGTACACTGTAATTATTTCTTTTTTTAATCTTTGCAACCATTCACTGAGAAATAATACGCTATCTTAAAAATAAATATAATCATGAAGAAAGAGGTTGCATAACTTGCCAGCAGAAAGTGGCAGGATTTTGAATTTAAATCCAGCTCTGGTTATAATCAAAGCAATGTTGTTAACAACCATACTCTGCTGAGTGGTGATGTTTCCTAGCACTCATTTCCTCAAACTGATGTAGAATATGATGAATACAGGTCCATCAAGTCATAAGTTGATCTCAATAGATGGCTTCCCATTTTCATAGCAGCCTCAGCCTATCTACCTTTAACGTTACTCTCTATGGTTTTGACTTATTGGCCTCAAGATGCAGAAACCCCAAATTTGATGTGCTTCTACTATTTAATTCCATCTTTCATTCTAGAAGGTAAAGTGTCCAGAAAGCATAAGAGACAGATGTAGCTGTGAAGGAGATTATTATCTACATAAATCAGTTTCTTTGTAGATTACCATTAGTATGTATGTAATATGTATGAAAGCAAGAATACCTCTTAATTTTCTTGTCTTTCTTTTTTTTTCCTTTTTGGGCCATACCCTGCGATGCTTAGGGGTTACTCCTGGCTATGCAGAAATTGTTCCTGGATTGGGGGACCATATTGGGGGACCATATGGGATGCCGGGGGATGGAAACCAGATCCGTCCTAGATCCTTGTGCATGGCAAACGCCCTATCGCTGTGCTATTGCTCTGAGCCCTTAATTTTATTCTTATTTATAGAGTTATCAGTGAAAAGCATACATAGGTAACCCAAGACTACCAATGACCTAAAGCTTCTTGCTTTTCATGACAAGTTGGTAGATAAGAGTCATTGCTTGGACAACATAATAAAGCCCATTCCCCTAAACCCCCTCTTTCTCCCTTTCAGGACACACAAGATACAAAACACCAACTGAAGTGTAACAAGGGAACAACCAATAGAGGTGGGTTCTGCATGGCCAACTTACCTTGGCTTTCTTTGGTTGAGGCCCTTCATCATCAATCCAATGTTCACTTGTTCCAGAACTGATTAAATTAGCTTCTGAGACTTGTACTGAGAGATTTCTGATATGAGGTTGTGCAAGAGGGGAGAAAAGGATACATTAACCCATTAATACAGTGGTTTGCATACTTATTTCACCTTGGCACAAACTTATGACTACACTCAGGCTTTCTGGGGACTTGACTGCATAATAATAGAAATGCTGTCTAGTTCAACCTTTATGGAAAGCGATATGGAGATTCCTCCAAAAACTGGAAATCGAGCTCCCATACGATCCAGCTATACCACTCCTAGGAATATACCCTAGGAACACAAAAATACAATACAAAAACCCCTTCCTTACACCTATATTCATTGCAGCACTATTTACCATAGCAAGACTCTGGAAACAACCAAGATGCCCTTCAACAGACGAATGGCTAAAGAAACTGTGGTACATATACACAATGGAATATTATGCAGCTGTCAGGAGAGATGAAGTCATGAAATTTTCCTATACATGGATGTACATGGAATCTATTATGCTGAGTGAAATAAGTCAGAGAGAGAGAGAAAAACGCAGAATGGTCTCACTCATCTATGGGTTTTAAGAAAAATGAAAGACACCCTTGTAATAATAATTTTCAGACACAAAAGAGAAAAGAGCTGGAAGTTCCAGCTCACCTCAGGAAGCTCACCACAAATAGTGATGAGTTTAGTTAGGGAAATAACTACATTTTGAACTGTCCTAATAACAAGAATGTATGAGGAAAATGGAGAGCCTGTCTAGAGTACAGGCGGGGGTCGGGTGGGGAGGAGGGAGACTTGGGACATTGGTGATGGGAATGTTGCACTGGTGATGGGTGGTGTTCTTTATATGACTGAAACCCAAACACAATCATGTATGTAATTAAGGTGTTTAAATAAATTAAAAAAAAAAAAGAAAACATCTGTGGCCAATTGCCTGAATAAACATCCTTTACTTTGGAACCCATCAGAACTCAAAAAAAAGAAGGGTGTTTCAGCACAAATGTTGAGACAGTAGGTATGGGATAGAGATTTCTTGGCCCTGATGGTTATTCCATAGTTGGTTTCAAAGTAGACATTTAGAACCATTGCCAATGTGTCATAAACAGAGTTCAGAACTTAAACTAGGTTTTAGGGGGCCAGAGCAGGTAGCACAGCAGGTAGGATATTTGTCTTGCATGTGGCTGACCCAGGTTTGATCCCTATCCAGGATGCCAGGAGTAAATTCTGAGCACAGACCCAGAAGAAACCTCTGAACACTGCTGAGTGTGACCAGAAAACAAAAAAAACAAACAAAAGAAGTTAGGTTTTTGGGATACAATAGGTATCCCAATATGCTTTGCACATGGCTGACCCAGTTTGATCCCCAGCTTCCCACATGGCCTCCTGAATTCTGCCAGGATTAAATCTTGGGTACAGACCCTTAAGTAATCTCTGAGCATTGCCAGGTATGGCCCCAAAATCACAAAAAAATATTTTAAATTAGGTTTTGACAAAACAAACCATGCTTGCTATTTCCACTACCAACAGTAGTTAGATGGCCAATTCTCTTACTTCAGCCCCACAGCATCCTGCCCAACAGGCTCACGGCGCTTGTGATTGCTGGAGTCTCGACGAAGGGTGAAACCTTCGGGCAGCCAGAGGGAGCCATGCTTCCGCTTCCGCTTTGCTATGATCACTCCCAGCAGGATGATAAATAGTATAATAACAATAGCAACAGCAAACAGGTAGAGAAACTGAGGGTTCTTTGGAGACAAGGATTCACCTAGAAGGGCAGAAAGAGGCAAACTGCTGAGTGAAAACATCCAGCACCCAATTTCAGCACTTGGTCCATGTAGAGGTCACTGTGATCTCACCAGTCTTGAAAATGACAGAGGGGTACACTACAAGTGTGCCCTCTCTTCTAATAGCCCCAAGGGACATCCTTTCCCTCCCTGCCATCCTCACCCCTTATTGCCAGTATTACTTACTGGCGACAGATATGAGAGGATATGACAGGGTCCCCTGGATGGCGTGAGAAGCCAAAAGAGCTGCTGCTGCATCTGTGTTCTTGAAGCACTGTTCGGAGTCTTGCACACATTGTCGATTGTCGATTTCCAGATATACCTGAGAGCTGTGGGATGCCAAAACAGAGGGAAGGGAATGGTGAGTAAAACCAAAGGGTGTGCGGCAGTGAAGAAGATTTGGATGGCTCTCAGGAGTCTGTCTGCCTTCACCCCAACTCACAGCTTGAGACACCATGCCCAGAATGGCCTCAGGAATTAAGAGGCTAGTACTTTAGACCTTCAGCACAAATTCCCACTGTCTTTCCTTGAAAGGTGATTGTGGACTTTGGACAGGCAACACAAGACAAGGTTATGAATGACAGCACAGCCGAAGACTATTGTACTTGTCAAAGAGGCTGACAATAAATAAAGGGCCTTTGAAAGGAGACACAAATCAATACAAATGAACATTCACTACTAAAGGGATCTGGGACAACTTTGGCAAAAACCTGTGGCCTGGATTCTAGGATCTGAGGTCTCCTGATTATCTTTCTCCTTTCACTCATTTCACAAGTAGTGAAAGAATAGGTTTGGTCTATGAGAGAACCACTTGGGGCTTCTCTCCATCAACATCTCAATATGATATATTTGAGCTTTAAGAAATTCAGAAATCTGGGGCCGGGCGGTGGCGCTGGAGGTAAGGTGCCTGCCTTGCCTGCGCTAACCTAGGACGAACCGCAGTTCGATCCCCCGGCGTCCCATATGGTCCCCCAAGAAGCCAGGAGCAACTTCTGAGCGCAGAGCCAGGAGTAACCCCTGAGCCTCACAGGGTGTGGCCCAAAAACCAAAAAAAAAAAAAAAAGAAATTCAGAAATCTGGGGCTGAAGAGATAGCACAGCAGTAGGGCATTTGCCTTGCACGTGGCTGACTTGGAACAAATCTGAGTTCAATCCCCAGCATCATATGGTCCCCCAAGCCTGCCAGGCGTGAATTCTGAGTGCAGAGGCAGGAGTAACCCCTGAGGGCGGCAGGGTATGGTCCCCAAACAAAACGAACATAAACACAAACAAAAGTTCAGAAATCGATACTTACGCAACCACCTCTTCCTGTTCCGGTTCACTGGGAAGGGACCTGCGGGCCATCTTGCGCTTATTGAAGGCAGCAGATTTTTCATAAATGGGATACACCATGATGTCCCCTTGAGAGTCCCGCTTAAAGCGCAGGTTGGTATGAAGCAGGGTGCCCAGCTCCCTCAAGAAGCTGCGAGCATCCTGTAGCAGCTGTTCAGGAGGCATCAACACCACAACCACCAGGGTGCCCTCGGCCAGGTTCTCTGGCCGGTCGGCAGCACAGTCCAGCCCATCCCAGCCACACTCCTCACTGTTGCATCCCTGGTCACAATGGTTGTCTTTGAAGTGGTCTGCACAGTATTTGTCATACCTAGAGGGGGAGCGGAGAATGGAGAAAACAGAAAAGAGGACCAAAGCTTTATTCAGTTGGCCATTCAAAACTGATGTGCATTTTTCTACTCTAGGCCTGGGTGTTGCTTCCCTGGAGTCGGTCCCCCATCTCTGACTTCTTAGCGGAAAAACTAAGAAAGAGCTCTAGGCCAGATACCCAGGGTGGACCCTCAGCCAACTTGTGTTTTGCTGAGTCGTGTTTGTGAACAAAGTTGCAAACAAACCTGAAGCAAAAATCAACCACTTCTAGTTTTTCTTTACTTTGCCTCAGGTGAGGGAATGATGGAGTTTTAGAAACTCGAAACTGGAAGCAAATACCCAAATCATCATGAATCACCGTACAATGGGCCATGATGAGGATTCTGGTTCATTTTCTACCTAGATTTAATCTCAGCCATAGAAAGGGGAAGTTAAGACAAGGAGGAATGAATCCCAGGCAGGATGCAAATTTGAACTCTTTTCTATATTAAGAAAAGGAAGTAGGGCCCCAAACCTAAATGATACAAAGACTGTTGCAAAAATACAAAAATGATACAAAGACTACTCCTATGACTGTTCTGTCACACAATGACAAGAATGGCTCATATAGTGACTAAAAGTATGGAATGTGCTTTGCAAGTGCTCGAACCCCCCAAGTCCTATCTGTGAAAGATTATTCACAGTACCTGGGCCTCAGAAGGGCAGCTGGAAATGAATGGGGGTTATATACAATGTTGGTGGTTAAAAAGAAAGAGACCACGACAGCCCCTCTAACTGAAATAATGGCCACCAGAGGAGCGATGTGGTGGAACTGGACTCATGCTTCCCGGTTGCATAAAAGTATGAAAACCCAGTCGAGGAAGAGGAATGGGGCAAACAGAGAGAGGTACAGACCTTTCCATCCATCTGCAGGCAGGTTATGTGAGAGGCTGCCTGAGGGTGGGTAACATCACTTCCGAAAGTTATTTCCCCAAGGTGGCCGTGAGAGCAGCAGGTGAGAAGGCAGAGAGAGGCAGAGAGAGGGTGCATAAGACAGTGGGCAATCCTGGACCTCTGTGGTACAGGGTGGCGTGCGGCGGGACAAGGCTGATGCCAGGGAGAAGAGGGCCTTGTTGGCACATGTCTGGAAAGCAGAAGCAGCTTGGGCTGAAGCACCAGAGGTATTAGGAGAAGAAGGAGAAACCGAGGCATGTTAGTGACAGTCGCCCTCCACTCCTTGGCAACCCCGGAGCCCTTACTTGCATGTCTTGCTGCTGCCCTGGCATTCAAAGTTGTCAAAGAGGCATTCGGCCGTGTTGCACTGCTCGTCACACTTGTTATTGATGTAGTCCCAGCAGCGGAGGGGAGAGGAGCAGTTGGCCCACGGGTTCTCCATGGTGAGGGAACAGTCACCCCCGTCCCACTGGCACGCGTGGCTGTTGCAGGGCTCGTCGCAAACACCATCTCTCGCTTTGTCAGCACAATACTGGCTCAGGCAGGTGGTAGGGCCGGTGTTGGTGTTGTTGGGGGCAGCATAGTGTTCACAGTGGCTGCCCCTGAATGCCGGTGGGCACTGGCAAGAGTAATAGGGAGGGTGGCGCTGAGGGCTGCAGCTACCCCCATTCTGGCAGGGGCTACTAGCACAGCCCGATTCGCAGTCCTGGGGATTGGGGCAGAAGCAGCGGGGTCCTGCTGCTGTGTAGACACACTGTTCCCCTCTTCTGCACTTCACTTGTCCACATCTGCTCTGGCATCTTGCCCCTGAGAATCCCTGCAGAAATCAGCAAAGAAAGAAGAAGCTCAGCAATTCAACTTTGTAGGGCCAGCCCCACTTTCTTTCCCAAGCCCCGCTGCCATGTTTCTAGGGAGATAAAGACTGAATAAATACTGGGCTCCCTTGGCATCCCGGATTTCGTCTCATGTCAACAGAAAGGTTAGGACTGGGCTTTCTGTGGAAGGAATGTCAAATGAAGTCCACGAGTCATGGTGGGTTAAGACTTAGTTGAAATCTTATTTACAACACCTTCTTTAACTGTCATCAGAGCACTCACATTTATGGTTCTCCAGAAGGAAGAAATGGGAGTGGTACAAAGACTCTACAATAAATGGCTAAACCAGGATTCCTCTAGGCTAAGGGGCAGTTTGCTTCTTGATGGTTCCCTGAAAAGGAATATAAAACAGGATTTCTAGGCAACTTTGCCCCAACCTGGGCATTAAGTCCACCCTGTTGTATGGGAATTTGACGCCAGACCATAAAGTCCAATTTCCAGAAAACATCTCACACTTCTCGTAGATTCCTCTTGGCATTTCTGAAGACCAAGGAAGATCGGGGAGTCCACTAGATCTGGGATTATTTGTAACAGCTTGCAAAGGAAAACCTAATTGTTTTCCTTTTAAGGAATGAAAAATTGGGAAAATTCGGTAAGTTCTTCCCAGAGTTTGAAAACAAAACAAAAAAAAAAGCAAATCCTATCTTAGCTTTGTTACAGACTTTGTTATAGGACTTTTTTTGTAAATGGGTAATATATGACTTACTGGAGCACAACGACAAATAAAACCATCTGGCATGTTACTGGCTACAGCACAAGTCCCTCCATTCAGGCAAGGCTTCTGGGGACACACGTCGATGAAAGTTTCACAGTGGCGACCTCAAAACAAAACATGGAAAGGATGTTAGATGACCTATACAACTGCAGATGCAAGGTCGTGAGCCTGAGTGATAATCAAATGATTAGAAATGAAGCAAAGAGATGAAAGTTCCATCTAAGCCTTGCAGAAAATAAGAAAGAACCTTCAAAGAATCTCAGCATGGCTAACCTAACATTGGCTTAGGCTAGATCTCTCATCAGTTTTAACTGTACAATAATCAATGACATTGGCATACATGTCCAAAGAGACTCACAAAATAGGATAGACACCAAACATTAACCTCATTTACACACATACCCACTCACACATATACACATCTGAGACTTACTGAAGGTATTCTCATTTTGTTAATACAAATGAAAGGCTAAGTCCAACAGTTTAGGTCATTTTGATTTGGGGGGGGGGGGGGGCGCGGGGCATGGCCAGCTACACTCAGGTCTTATTCCTGGCTCTATACACAGGACCATATGAGATGCCAGGGCTGATCCCAGGCCAACCACATGCAAGGCAAGCAACTTATTCATTGTAACAGCACTGTGGCCTCCACTTCAGTGTATATTGTTAACATTTTTTGCTTTATATGAGAGGCCATAACAAATTCTAAATTCATGTGTTTAGGGAGAAATGTTCATAGTAAATTTCTCTTCAATCATTTAATAGACTTTGTGTAACCTAACTGAAAATAGATATTGATTTTCTCAGTGAATTTTCTCTAGATACATTTCTGAAACAGGTGTCTGAAATCCTCCGCTGCATGCAAAATGAGCTAAGCAACTGAAAACCAGGAAGGCAAAGGCAAGGCCTTCTGACAAGTAATAGGAGATGGACCACATTTAGCTACTGTCATTTGAAAAGGACAAAGCGGCTTTGAAAAAGAAACTACTGGTTGTCGTTTTCAACAACCACAGCATTATGAAAACTTACAGATGTCTGTCTCTTGAACTCAGTGTTATGGTGGAAATCTGTGATATGGATTCGATTTCATACCGATTTATAGCATGCACTTGAGACTTTGATTGTGGGTGGGAAGTATGTACTTAGGAAGAACTTCTCAGCTCAAAGCTAAGAAACTGCTGGTTTTAGGAAACTCCTCGTAACCATATCGATAAAATGCCACAAAGTGCATACATTTTGCTTAAGCATAAAGCAAAATAATGATGAGTTTGCAGTAATGCTTTAAAAAATAGGTTCTTGACCTCTGAATTTAGTCTAAGGTTTCAGGTGCTTTTCTAGCCTAGACCTACCAGACTGATGAACTAGTGTATAAAGACCTCTTTGTTCTTCTGATAGAAGATTGTCTCAGTGCACTCGATTAAGTGGGCTCCCCTTATAACAATAGCATCACCCACTAAGCAAGAGGAGCCATTCATCTCAGTGTCTGTATGCAAAAATCGCTGATCGTAATCAATAAGATCAAATGATTTTCTTTAGCCACAAGGTGTGGAACATGAATAAAACCCTTTCCTGGCTGTGGAACAACCTTCAGTCAAGATGATCTTCAGCCCTTTCTACGCTTTCTTCCCTCTTTCTTTGCTAAGGGTTATTGTTGTTTCTAGATATATCTGAGACAAAGAAAGAAACAGGAAACAACCTTGCATTTAGTTTCCTAAGCACATAAAGGCTAACTGGGAACTGTAGAGATTTATACTTTTACTGTCTGCTTCTCAGGATCTATTTGACATCTAGGCAGTTTCTATATTGAAAATCCCCTTCGTCTTTATAAAAGTTCAATGTTCTTGAAGGAAACATAACTTTAAAATTCAAAATTGGGCTCAGAATAGGAGAGTCCATCTTCCCAAATTACCACTTAACATTCCCAGGATCACACTCTCCTTGTAATAAAAATTACTGCTGCACAAGATTCAAATTGACCTAAAAAAAATGCAAGGTGGATATCTAAAAGGTGATACTGCCATATTTAGAGAAAAAAACTAATCTATCTCCTAAAGCCACCAAACTTCCCTTTTCCTGAAGTAACTAATCTGTGTCAATTCTAAAGGTCTAACCCTGAGACAATTTGATTATCTTATCTGATATAGAATGGAAAAAGAGAAGCTGTAAAAAGACTGGTACCATGGGCTAGTCTCAGCTGTTATGTAACTTTAAAGTTCACACTGTGTATCAAGTCATGTTTAGTTAAAAATAAATTGGGGCCTCCTCTCCATTAGGGTTCTAGGATATCTGAAGCCTCTCTGGGTTCCACAGATGGAAAGAGATCTCAGCGACTGTAGCTACACAGGACTGCAACTCATTATATGCCAACGGAGGCAGGGTAATGAAACCAGTTAGATATAAGATTCCTAAAAACAAGCTGTTATTTTCCATAGATAAAAAAAAGTTCTGGGGATGTGGCCAGAAAAATAACTTAGTGGGTTGAGCACATTTTCAATTCCTGGCACGACATGGTCACCTGAGACCTGCCAGGAATGGCTCAGTAGCACAATTAGACATAGCCCCTGATTACTTTCAGATGGTGTCCCTCTTCCTCCTCAAAGAACTTTTGGAGATGAATGATGGTTAATAAATACCACACTCTGAATGTCCTTAATGCCACTGGAATGGACTTTTAAAAATAATTTCAATGGTAAATTACATGTTACATGTATCTCACCACCATTTTGATATATTCTTTTGCTCAACTCCCAACATCCTATTTTTTTTTATAGCTACTGTAGCATGACAGAATCTATGAATAACCAAAGAGAAAGTATCTTCTAGGAAAAATAAAAAGTGAAATTTGATTCGAACATCCGCAGACCACAGACCTAGGGGAAACATAGGCCCTAAAATTAAGCTGGCTTAGTTTTTTTATGAAGAAGACAAGTATCTTTTGCTTCGGGTGAGTTTTCTGGACCTCAGTTTTCTCACTAAAGGTACCCGCCAAAACCAAGGCTCTCTCACCAGTGAAGGCCTTGCGACACACACACATGTAGTCGTTGGTGAGTTGTATGCAATCCAGGCTTCCCTCGGTGCTGCAAGGGCTGGAGAGACACTCATTGATGTCTCCCTCACATCGCTCTCCAGCAAAGCCAGGCAAGCAGTGACAGCTGTAGCCGCCAATCCGATCCACGCATTGTCCACCATTAAGGCAGTGAGTACCTCCGGCACAGTCATCAATGTTCTCTTCACAGAGCAGGCCTGGAAAAAAAGGAAGGAAGAGTGATGAGGATCCTGGGAAGACAGTTTGGGATGTGGAGCTGCAAAGCTTCCAGTTCCCTAGGTCAAAGCCTGTGACAATTCTTCTTGTTGCCACTATTTTATTTCATGGTAGAGTGGAACTCCTTACTCGAAAGGTATGGAGGTGCTGAATCTACCCTGACGGAAATTAATTTCTCTCATCTCATGACTAGTCGTCTTACATACTTAAAATTCTTTGAATTTTAAATGGTCTTTGATAATGAGGGTGAATTTCTCACTATCCTGGCTGACCTTTTGTTTCATAGATTGTTTACTATAGAGAACATTATAACTATATTTCTTCTAATAGATAATACTATGAGATCTTTCCAGGGAATGGTCTGATGACAAGGGCCATGCCTATAGCAAAATAATGATTCGGGGCTGGAACGACAGCACAGTGGTAGGGCGTTTGCCTTGCACACAGCCAACACAGATGCACCCCGGTTTGAATCCCAGCATCCCAGATGGTCCCTCAAGCCTGCCAGGAGCAATTTCTGAGTGCAGAGCCAGTACTAATCCCTGAGCGCAGCTGGGTGTGACCCCCAAAAGAAACAAAAATAAAATAACAATGACTGAGAGTCTCTCATAGGGTTGCTTCTCATTGGGTTGGGTTTCACAGCAATTCCAAGGGTATGTCGCTTTAGTTCACCAGCCTCCTCCTCTATTATCTCCTGGAAGCAATATTTGAGTAAATTGGAAAAAAGTAAACTGATAAATATGAATTACTTCTTTAGGGGGTCACTAGTCATTTTCGCTGGAAGTACCAAAGAGCCTGCTAACTCGAGGCTAGTTCTGTTACAACAACATATCGGTTCCATATTCCATTTTGAGTGGAACATAAGAATGCAACAACATCCAGGTAAAAATTGAGACCGCGTATCAGAACATCAGAAATAGTTAAGAAATAGGAGAACGAAGTCGTGTTAATTACCAGGATGCAAACCAAATGCCTGGAATAAAACCCGTTTTCCTTTAACTTTTTTCAAATCTCCTCAATACTGGGATTAGATTTCTACCTGAGGGGACGCCTCAGACAGGGACAGGGAGGGTTGATTCGTACCCCGAGTTCCAGGTGGACAAGAGCACTTGAAGTCATTCACAAGGTCAATGCAGGTGCCTCCGTTCTGGCAAGGCTGGTGCTGGCATTCATCCACTTCATATTCACAGTTAACTCCCTGGTATCCTGAGACACACTGCAAGGAGCAAGACAAAAGCACAAAGAAAAAAATATGGAACCATGAAGGGGAACAGATCACGAGAGCAAATCAGATTTGGAATGCAGTTCTGACACCACAGCTCTCCCTCCAACCCAGTTCTTGTATGCTCTAGTCTTGGGGCTATCAGACTCTCTACTCCTCTGTCCATGCGACTTCAACTGGCAGTTTGCTAGCATTTCAGTCTTCTTACTGAAAATATTCACTTAAAGGGAAGGAAAGTAGCAAATTTTCTAATGACTATTTCATATCTGGACCCTGGAAAAATCATGAGATCATGAGCAGGGGCTCATAATTTTTGAGACACTCCTTTGTCTAATGGAGCCCCTCCAACTTAGTGAAAAAGATGTGTGTAGGTGACGATAAAGATGTTATCTGAAGTGGACACTAGGTTCAAAAAGTTGTGTGCATCTGTGTGTGTGTGAGACAGACAGACAGACAGATAGACAGTGACTAAGAGAAACTCTGACTGAGAGGAACAGGCAGGGAGATGTGGGCTGGTTGCCAGAGTAACTGATTCAAAAGGTAAAAAGAAAAGATGATCATGACTGAGAAATGCTCTGACTTGTGTGCGTACAGACCACCAGGAGCAGGAAGGAGCTGTGGAAAAAATGGAAGCAAGTAAACTCCCGAGTGAGAAGGGAAGAGAAAAGGAGGGTCTGAATATCCAGATGATCACAGTGGCTGGCAGCAGTCTCTGGATGACAGAATACTGGTGGGTACAGTAGTGTAGGGGACTTTAAGTGCTGGAGGATAGAGGATTTCTTGCTTCTGACTAGATGAAACTGGGTGGGATTTATAGAATATAGAAAGCAGAAGGCTCCAAAGAACTAAAATTGTGCTTTTTTTGAACTTTAAAATAACAAGTCATGGAAAATTTGGTTTGGTGTCAGAGCTTTAAAATTAATAGGTTCAAAACTCTGGATAAACAAACCTTGGTGTCCAAATCCAGACCGTCACGGCTCAGTTAAATAATAATTAAAAAACTCGAGCTTTTTTTTTTCATTGTTTCTCGATGGCCTAAATTGGTGTGAAATTCGTGTCTACTGTGTTATATTAATTTCAAGTTTTAACATTATGAGCCCAAACACTTACAACAGGCATACTTCTTAAAGGACAAACTTGCGTGGGGTTTGCTAGATAGTACAGCGGATAGGGTGCTTGCCTTGCTGCTGATCTGCATTTCATTGCTGCATACCATCCAGTCTCTTGAGCCCAGGCAGGATTGAACCCTGACCATAGATGCGGGAGTAAGCCCTGAACACCACCAAGTATGCCCCTCTTCCCAAAGACACACTTTCTCAACTATCCACATGGACCTTTACATGATACTATGGGGAAAAATGCTATGCAACATTTTATTTAGGAAATTATTAGGTGGTCACTAACTGAATTTAAAAGGGACACAGTCAAAGGGACATTCCTCAAGGCAGCTTTGCTTGCTTCAATCATTTTACAAGGAAGTGTCAAGGACACAGCTTGGATGGGGCTGTTGAAAGGCACTCTGGTCCTGAAGGCTCCCTCTGAATCCTGGATGTTAGATGAATCCAGATTTCCATAAAACTATCTTATTCCATAGCATGGCTTCTTAAACTTTTCCTACTCATAACCTCTTCATTGGATACATTTTTTACATGACCCAGTGATAAGTACGCAAGTCAAACATTTACTGCTAGCAATCATAAACTTAAGAACATGTTTGTGCCCCCTCACATTCAGTTATGCTACCCATAGGGGTGAAGGACCCACAGTGTAAGAAGCCAAAGAGAGATAGCTCAACAGACTGGAGCACACACTACGAATGCCAGAGGCACAGTCATGGCCCCCCAGTACCACTCTGAGTAGTGCAGTTACACAGAGCCAGGTGTAGTCCTTGGGAACCATAGGGTAAGCCCCTCCCCCAAAAAATCCATAAATAAGATGGCGAATTCACACATTTTTCTTTTTTTTGTTTTTCGGCCACATCCTATAAGATTCAGGGCTAACTCCTGAGAACTCAGGAATTACTCCTGGTAAAGACTGAGAAACTATATTGGGGTGCTAGGGACAGAACTTGGGTCAGCTGCATCAAGGAAAGCACCCTATCCAATCACTGTACTATCATTCCAGCCCCTCTTTCTTATTGGTATACTTGGAGAATATTTACAATTCCTCTTATTCCTAAAAACATGGGCAGACCAGAACCATGATAAAGAATCCAAATAATCTTTGACAGGACCCAGCCTTCAGTATTTTTGGAGAATAGGCCAGACACTGACTGTTGTTCTAAGGTCTTATGCCTGGCTGTGTGACCGGGGATCATTTGTGGCAGGGCTTGAGGACCTTATGTGGTGAAAGGAATCAGACTTAGACTGGCTGCATGCAGGGCAAGTGCCCTATCTGCTAAGTATATCTGGCTCTAGCGTCACTAGTTTTGAATTTGTTCATAATTCCAATGTGCAATCAATTTTGGGAACTACTAAAGAGCTTTACTGACCTAAGATTGGGGGTGATGGTGAGCAATATTTGAAATAGTTCCAGACTTTTCTAAAATATGCTTTTCTTGGGCTATGCTAATTCATTGCACAAGAGAATGGAAAGAAACGATGATCCTAAAACACTATCAAGATGATTCACACAATTTATAAATGGCGGACAGAAAACACAGCCTCCAAGTTCAATACATGCATGCATGTTAGCAACTAGGTCCCCTTCTGAGGCAGACAGAGATCTCTGCCCACTCATCTTACCCACCTCGCATCTGTATCCACCGACGAAGTCGATGCAGGTGGCTCCGTGCTTGCAGGGGTTGGACACACACTCATTCAACTGTTCTTCACAGTAGCTCCCCGTATAGCCCACGGCACACTGGCAGCGGTGAGTGTTGCCGACAGAAGTGCAGAGGCCAGAGTTCTGGCACAAGAGGTCAACAGGCACCCCTGGGGAATCGGTGGAGGGAGAAACATTAGAGAGAGCAGAGGAGGCACAGTGAGGTGAGGTTCAGGCAGACCAAGAACTAAACCTGGCTGACACATCAAATTCATTTTGTCCTGTTTACTGTTCTGAGTTCCAGACTGGCACTGACTGAAACTAAGCAAGCTGTGAAAGTCCTGTGCACTTTTCATTCATTTCCTATAATATTTAAAATCTCATCTTCTACCCTTTCCCTTCTGTCTCAGACCTCTTGTCCAGAGCTCTGTCCATCTATCTCTCCTTCTTTATTTCATTCCCCCATCCTATTTCCTACTCTAAAATGCCGCTGGTTAGTCTTATAAAAAATGACCCTGGAGAGGAGAGCAGAGGTCACCTTTGTGGGCGGCTGCCAGCTCACAGGAGACTCTGGGCACATCACAGTAAATTCCAGTCCACGCAGGAGGACACTTGCACCAGGACATGGCCTTTTCCTGAACACAAGTGCCTTTGTTTTTACATGGAGACCGACTGCAGAGGTTCACCAGAGTCTAAAACAGAAAACAAGCATTCAATACCACAGCACTCAAAATGAGGGAAATAATGTACCTTGCCCCTTATGGAATCCAAACAAAGCAAATTAATTAATGATGGAGGAGGAATAGAAAGACAAAAAAGGAGGAGAAAAAGAATGAGGGGCCAGAGGGATAGCATGGAGGTATGGTGTTTGCCTTGCATGCAGAAGGACTATAGTTCAAATCCTGGCACCCCATAGGGTCCCCTGAGCCTGCAGGGGCGATTTCTGAGTGTAGAGCCAGGAGTAACCCCTGAGCGCTGTCAGATGTGACCCAAAAACAAAGAAAAAAAATAAAAAGAATGAGAAAAAAGGAGAAGAGTAGTAAAAGACAAGTGGAATTGGAAGTGTAGGAGGAAAAGAAAGAGTAAGAGGAGGAGGCCAAAAATAAGTCCCACCCAAGCTTTATATTAGTTCCAGTTTCCCAGTAATGTAATAGTTTTATTTAGTCTGATTCCTCTGAGCTGTTATTTAAAAAGTACTTATTTCAGAGCTTAAGGTTTTAATCCCCAAAGATGGTATAAGTCCCTAAATCTGGATGGCTCGGTGTACGGTTGTGTGTGTGTGTGTGTGTGTGTGTGTGTGTGTGTGTGTGTGTGTGTGTGTGTGTTTGAGAGAAAGAGAGACGCTGTGTTCAGATGACTGTGTCAACTCAGTGTATATACTCAAGGACATAAATCCAGGAACTGCGAAGCCGTCTACGTTCAGGAGGGAATGATATCGGGCTTATAAGAAAGAAATAGAAGGCAAAGAACACAAGAGGACTGGGAACCTTTTTCCACTTTCGTTTCTGGGGCTTGACCTCCGAGGAGAGGAAATAAGCCTCAAGATCTATTTTGTGAGAGAACAGGCCACAGAGGCAGGGCAATTGCTCCAGCAGCGCATAAGCGCCTGCTGTGTATATAAGAAAGAAGTAGTCTGCTAAAGAGTGTCCTGACCCACACAGTCCAGACAAGCTGTTTAGTATGCAGAAGAGGTTCTCTGCATTTCCAGTACAGTCAAAGCTGATGGAATGCACCCTGTAAGTCTAGTTAATGTGGCCATTTATTCCGCAGTTCTTTGGAATTCTGTCTGTCATTCTACCATTCCTCTCCCCCGCCCTCCTAAAAGTGTTCAGGGAACCCTTGAAGTGCTGCAGGAGCCTGTGATCAAATTCAGGGCTCACAGTGGGGAGAAGGTTGCTTCTAAGTGGTGCTCAGGAGGTCTCAGAGCTCCTTCCAGCAATTCTCAGCTCTGAGGTTCAATTCATGGGTCTGAGGAAATAGTGTGTCTTGGGCCCCAGGGTGCCATCTGTCTCCTCTGTGGTGCTTGAAGGGCTACAGGATTGCACTTGGAGAATCTCAATGGTCAATGTGGTGCTGGGGATTAAACTTGAGTTGGCTACAGACAAGGCGTGTATCTTAACCCTTGTACTATTTCACCCCTTCCCAATTCTTTAAGTAGTAAAATAGCCTAAAATTAAATGCAGTGCTTTTGGCACTGTGAGACTGAAAATTTTACTTTGCCTCTGAGCATCAGCTTCTTCTATATGAAATTACTGAGAGTAGAATCTACGAAAAATATTTTTGAATCTAAGAGACAACTAAAAGCAGAATGTTCCAAATTTATTTGGTCCAACACTCACTTTTGAGGGAAAAAAAATCAGTCAGGGCCCCCTTGGAAATCTACCTTTGAGTTGTGAATAAGCATCAATGCTCCCTACCCCCGGTTGCCCAAAGAATACTACAACTGGCCCCTTGGATTGTTCCAAAGAAACAACCAGTGAGGGAGTAGTAATGTCCAATTTAGGAAACTGGATTAGAGAATGTTACTTCAGTATAAGACATGACCATTAGTATTACCATTTCCTTAAATGCGATTTTGATTTTGATTTTTCTACACTTCCTCATTTGCATTTACAATATAATGACATCTTATACTTAATTTTCACATATTTTTCTGCAGTTGTTATTTGCTGTCACAATCTTGCTTGTTAATTGATAATCTTGCATACTTTGGATTTACAAGTTATTAAGATATCTAGGGATATCACTGAGACATAGAATTTTCTCTCTGCAGGGGCTTCTCTGCTAAGGAAGGAACAGTATAATACTTAGCTCTGCAGAGAGGCTGAGAAAGTGAACAAGGAGGAAATCTGATTACCTGGCAGTTCTTCCCAGTGTAGCCCAAGGGGCAGGTACAGCTGTAGGTGCCCAGGCCATCCACACATATTCCTCCATGCAAACATGGCTGAGAATCACACTCATTGATCTCGTGGAGACAGAAGGGGCCAGTGAAGCCCACGGGACACAGGCAAGAGAAGGAATTAACCCCATCCATGCATGTCCCGCCATTGAAACAGGAGCTAGGAAGCAAACGGAGGACAGAATTGGATAACCTTGTCTTCAGACTTGCTGTTTAAAAAAGTAAGGTTCCTAGTGTCTAAACTATTACTGAGTCAAACACTTCAAAGAACACCAACTCCTATGTTTATTAATTTCATTTTTCCGGAACAGATTGGGAGCAGTTGTCTCAGTGTCAGCTTCTTTTCCATCAAAACAACAACAAACAGGTGTCAGAATACTGAAAAGACTGAGCATCTTTGAAATTCTCAGAGAAAGTAAACTTTTCCAGCTTTTCCCTACTTCTTCTGTAATTTTCTTTGGGTGGGGGTTCTCCAGCAGTGCTCAGGGGCCCTGGGTCTCTCCAAATGATGCTCTTCAGGTATTGTGTGCATGACAGCTCACTGTCTGGGTATGGGACTGTTGTATTACTTAGCAAGGCAGCATTCAGGTTTCACTGAGGCTACATGTGGTACTATTTGGTGGAAGACACATGACATGGTACCAGGGGGATTAAACTTAAGGTTTCATGCATACTAGGCTTGAAATCAAGCCCTTTGAGCCATCTTTCTGGGGCCCCCCCTCTGGGTTTTTCAGATGTTCTATTTCTTTCTATCACTCAATCAATTATAAGAAAAGTGGTGGTAAGGTCCCCACCCTGAAGAAGCCATGGCAGCTGCAGCCAAAGACTCACCCTATAACTGCTGCCACACCAATGGCAGCATTAGTGGTAATGCTTTACCACTTTCAACTAATCTCTGCAAAGACTCTTAACAGCCCAGAACTCCAGGTATGCTTGTTTTGTGAATGGCAATTCTAGGAACACTTTGGAGCCAAGGTGATCCCCCCACCCCCTAGACTCTGTACTTGCAGAAGTCCCAACAGCCACTGCCATGAGCCACCACTGTTGCCATATGAGCCCATGGGCCAAGTCACAGAAATCCTTGAGGTTATGGACACCTTCATAATTTTAATACTGACTTCCCAGTAGGAATATACCAAATTATTGGAAAAATTATCATAGAAGTCACAAAGCCCAACAAGCACACTCAAAAACAGAATGCTCAAATAGCTATAAATAGTTTACCAATGGCATAATGAACCCACTGTAAGATAAACAATTTCACAAATTTTCTTTCAATTAACTTTTCTTTAAATAATTCCACTACTATTTAGTTATACCAACCAATATTAAGTAAATCATTCATACCTACCAAGGAAAAGGTTTCGGGGAGGTTGGAAAACTGGGACAAAGGTGGAAGGAATGTTATACTGGTGGTAAGATTAGTATGAAGTAGAAGTAACTGCATTTTGAGCTACTCTGGAAACCACCGTGTTTAAAATAAATTTAATATTTTTAAAAAGCGCTTAACTCAATTCTAGATTTATACAAGAGACACTCTGGATATTTTTTAATAAAAACCTTTATGAAAATTGCTTATGAGTTGATGCATCTAAAAGTATACGAATTTTTAAATTGTCAACTGAAATGAAAAAGACCAGAAGGAGACAGAACCACATTATAACCTTTTGTGTTCCATAAGAAAGACAGGAATGATAATCGGCTTCTCTTCGCTCTAACCCTGACCCTGACCTTCCATTGACACATCTATAGAAATCATGAATGTGAATTGAGACCCCAGTCTACTCCTCCCTGCCTGGAATCCCAACACTAGGCTCTTGAGTTTCCTCCCCATTCTGCCTTTCTCCCATGACATGCTGGTGCTGAAGGCAGAGCTTACTCACCTCTCGGTGCATTCATCGATGTTATTCTCGCAGTGGACACCATCAAACCCCATCTGGCACCTGCAAGTGTAACTGTTGACGTAGTCAGAGCAGGTTCCTCCATTCTTACATGGTTCACTTAAACATTCATTCATGTCTGTCTGACATTTATCTCCAGTGAAACCCGGAAGACAGTGGCAGGAGAAAGTATTCACGCCGTCCACACAAGAACCTCCATTCTGGCAAGGATCTAAATCAACAAAAGCAGGAATTAAGAGTTCTGATCACTAATGCAATTAAATCTTAGACACATACATCAAGGCAAATGACGTAGAGTAAGTCACATACTGTGTGTGTAACAAAAATTTTACTTTTCTATTCTAATGCTTTTATCATTTTTGCTTTTGGGCTATACCTAGCAATGCTTAGGGATTACTGCAGGCTCTGAGCTCCAGAATTATCTCTGCTATTTCTCAGAGAACAAAATGGGATTTCAGTAGCTTTTGAACAATGCTGGGAGTGGCTCAAAAATAAAATAAAAACAATGTGACTAAATACTACAACAAGAAAGATATACAACAGCAGGAGCCAGACAGATAGATAGTATATGGGTAGAAGCTTGTCTTACATGTAGCTGACCCTGGTTGAATTCCCAACACTGTATATGTTTCCCTATAAGAGTCAGGAGTAACCACTGAGCGCACATCCAAGTTGGGCTCCCCAAATAAATATGCATACGTATGTGTGTATGTAATGTAATAATAATAATAATAATACTGTAAGTAATGTTGAACACCTATTTACATTGGATACATGAATAGATGTTCAATATTAATAATGATCTTAAAATTCTTTTTTAAATTTTTCGACCACATCCAGCTGTGTCCAAGACTTATTCCTGGTTCCACACTCAAGGATCACTCCTGGTGAGCTCTGAGGAACAAATAGGTCACTGGGGATTACATGTGGGTCAGATGCATGGAAGGTAAAAGCCCTATTCTCTGTACTATCTTTAAGAACCCAGTAATCTTAAAATTTTAAACAAAGAGTAAAGGAAATGTGGCTGCACTTGAAATAGTGATTATATTCAATGTTCCTGAGGCTGCAGGTCATCTGGAATGCTATACAATACTAGTGAGAAAGAAGTGGGACAACCGCTTTGAAAAATAATTTGGAATTTAAGAAGTTTCAAATAATAAGAAGTTTCAAATGATATCCAAATGAAAGTCACATTTCCCTTCCCCAAAATGTTTGCTTATTCAATTCATTGAAAACTATAAAAGAGGGCCCGGAGAGATAGCACAGCGGTGTTTGCCTTGCAAGCAGCCGATCCAGGACCTAAGGTGGTTGGTTTGAATCCCGGTGTCCCATATGGTCCCCCGTGCCTTACAGGAGCTATTTCTGAGCAGACAGCCAGGAGTAACCCCTGAGCACCGCCAGGTGTGGCCCAAAAAAACAAAAACAAAACAAAAACAAACAAACAAAAAAGAAAACTATAAAAGTAAAATGCAAACTCCTACAGTGACGGAGACAGATAAGCAGTTTCTAGTGCAAAGGGGCTAGTTCTAAAGAGAGAGAACCATTAGTAGAATATATCTATATATATATTCATTATCTTGAGTGATAGTTTTGCTGGTCATATGTTAAAACCAGGAGTTGTATAATAAATATCTTTGCACTGTATTTACATTGCATCTTAACTGTATCTCAAATAAATCTCTCGGGGCTGGCGAGGTGGCGCTAGAGGTAAGGTGTCTGCCTTGCAAGCGCTAGCCAAGGAACGGACTGCGGTTCGATCCCCCGGCGTCACATATGGTCCCCCAAGCCAGGGGTGATTTCTGAGCGCTTAGCCAGGAGTGACCCCTGAGCATCAAACGGGTGTGGCCCAACCCCCCCCCCAAAAAAATCTCTCACTTCTCACTAAGTCATTTCACTAAGCACTGTCCCCAATTTGTCTCTGTATAAAACTCAAGTCAGGGAATACTTAATAGAGGTTCAAGTGTTTCCATTTCTAAAGTGACAAGGTCCAAAATAAAAATGCTTAAAGACACCTAATAAACTACCAGACGGGAGAGTGGTCTCAACTCTGAGGCAACTGCCCTTTCTGAGCTCCTTCATTTTGATGCCTTCCTCTTTCATAAAAGGCTGAGCCGCTGCCATCATACTCACTGGCAAGACAGTCGTTGATGTCTTCCTCACAGTCCATACCACTGAAGCCGGCAGGACATTCACACATGTAGCTGCCTTGGGTGTTATGGCAGAGACCATGGTTCTGGCAGGGCTTGGAGATACATTCATCAATATCCACTGTACACTGCTGACCTAAAAATAATGGAATAATGAATAATCCAGTATACATTCGAAGGAAAAGGGACCCAAAGAAATGATCATAGGCCTAAATGTCAAATGGAAAAATCCTGGGTGGTCTCTATTCTGCTTTGGAAAGTTTCTAAAGGCTTCCATAATTCTGGAAAACTGTTACCACGGTCCTAAATTTTTTTGGAGAAGAAGCCTCATATTTCCAACTCACTTTATAGACTTCTCATTCCTAGAGGGCCCCAAAGACATGGAAAAATGAGAAGGCATTCCCAGCCATTCCACTTCATAACCTCATGAAACAAACAGATGTGCAAGGCAAACCAGGCAGGTTTCTGAAGACCAGGCCTTTTCAGATCATCTATGACCTGGTCATGTTGTTTAAAGTTCGAGATTTCTCCATTCCCTTGATGTTACCTTGCCAGCCAGGAGCACACGTACAGCTGTAACTCTCAAAATTGGAGTCCTCTTTGCAAATACCAGCATTCTCACAAGGGTTTGGAGAACAAGGAGTCAATACAATTTGACAGTTCTTGCCTGTAAAGCAAGTGAAAGCTTATGACAGAGAAGTGGCTCAAACAACTGAACTTTTCATATTCTTATACCAATGGGTGCAACTGTCCATTTTTAAGGCCAAAGTTGTTATAGCAGCTTTGAAATCTGAGAGGCCTATGGTCCTTTGAGTCTTGATCTTGACTTTATTATTGTATGACCTCAGGCAAATTATTTATATTCTCTGGGTTTTTCATATAGTATCATGGGAATTTAGATGAAACCTAACTTAGATTTTTTAATAAAAAGATCATATTAAAAAAACAACACCACCATAGGGGCCGGAGCAGTAGCACAGCAGTAGAGCGCTTGCCTTCCTTGCCCATGGCTGACCCAGGACGGACCTCAGTTCAATTTCCGGTGTCCCATATAGTCCCTCAATCCAGGAGGAATTTCTGAGCACATAGCCAGAATTAACCCCTGAGTGTCACTGGGTATGCCTCCCCCCCCCCAAAAAAAAAGCACCATAAAGTCATTAGCACAGAGCTTGGCAATAGGATAAGTGCCCAAATGTTGGGCTGCGATTAGCTTGACTGTTATAGCATTAGTTATATGGATCTGAGTGCCTGCATCGATCAGGGGGGATAGTATTTGCACAGTTGCAGTAATATTCAATTATTGATCACCCCAACAAGTAAACAGGGATGAAGCTATAGCATGCATAGCTTTCTGCTCCTCAGCTCTCTGCTATTTGTTCCAAAGAGCAGTAGAATTAATCAGAAGACGCATCAGATGTAGAAAACAAGACCCCAAACCAAACAATAAGGTGGCTGGAGTACAACAGGAAGGGCATTTCCCTTGTATGTAGCCAACCCTGGTTCAATCCTGGTATCTCTACAGTCCTCCAAATACCATCAGGAGTGATTCCTCAGTGCAGAGAAGGAAGAAACCCCTGAGTCTTGCCAGATGTGTACCAACCCCAGGAGCAAAATTTATATATAATGACCAGAATGAAACTGAGAGAAAATATTTCCCACCACACTATGACAAAGGGTTAATATCCAAGCCATGAAAAATACTTGTAAAACTGAACGAGGAAAAACATAACCAAAACAGGCATCAAAAATTGAAGGAAAGCGATGAAGAGATACTTCCTCAAAGACATACAAATGGCCAAGAAGAATATGAAAACATCACTTATCAGGGAAATGCAAATCATAACAATGATGAAACATCACCTTACAAAGAACAAAAGCAACTAGTGTTAGTGTGAATGCGGAGTAAAAAGAACCCACATCCACGGTTGTAGGAATGCCGACTGATCCAACTAAGAATCGAACTTCTATATGACCCAGAACTTCCAATTCTTCACATCAATCCCATAGGCAACAAAACTCTATTCTGAAAAGACATTTGTGGTCTAATGTCTAGTGCAGCATTATGAGCAATTATTCACAACTAAAAGCTGAGACTCAGAAGTTTGACATGAAACATAGGACTAGTCATGTCCTTTGGTCACTACACTGCTCAACTCACCTGTGTATGGCAGCACACAATGGCATGTGTAGCCACTTATGTTATCAATGCAGGTTCCCTGGTTTAGGCATGGATTTGAAGCACATTCATCAATATTGATCTGACAGTTAACACCTGTACACAGAAAAGGGAAAAAGAAGGAATCATGCTAGCCTCTTTCCTATAGCAATTGCTTTAGCAATCCTCTCGGTAGTAAGGATCAAACATCTCAGAAGTGCCAATGATTATTTCCAGGCTTCTGGAAAGTCCTGTCCATTCATTTCAGAGACAAGCCCATGATATCTCCACAAAAAACATATTTTAATCAGTCATAAAAGATAAATGGAGAAACGGAATATTTGAAAAAATTGACAATCTATAATGTTCCTTCAAATCAAAGTGATTTTTCAAAATGAACAAAGAGTTTTTATTTTGGGGCTACACCCAGAAGTTCTTAGGGCTTAAAAAATCCTAGGTTTTTACTGAGGGGTCACTTCTGGTGGGGCTCAGCAATGCTGGGGATTGAACCTGGGTCAACTGCATGTCAGGCACTCTATCTGCTATGTTGTCTCTTTGGCCCTGGATGAAGACTTTTATTAAAGCTAAAAGCCTGTCATTTTTATCTAAATATAAGTTTTATGTATAAATATTTGGTCAGGGATTCAAAGAGACATGAAAGGCAAGGGAGATGGTAAAGGTGTTAAGATGCAGCAAGATGATATTTTTATCTTACTACCTTTTTTCCCTTTTCTTTTCTTTTTTCTTTGTTGGCAGTGGAGGAGTTTTTAATGCCATACCTTGCGGTGCCTAGGGGCCACTCCTGACTGTACCCAGGAATAATTCCAAGAGGACTATAAAGTGCCATGGATTAAGTTAAGGTTAGACACATACAAGGCAAGCACTTTAAATTCCGTACTACATCTCTGACCCTACTGGCCAATATTTCTTTTGAATTATCATGGAATAAAATCTGCCCCCAAAACTTTATAACTAGAATGCCTGTCCAAAGCTGACTATACCAGTCCCAGTCTCCCACCTTAGATAGTAATTTTTGTTGTAGTTTTTTGTTTGTCTTGTGCCACAGAAGGATGTGCTCAGAGCTTATTCCTGGCTGTGTGCTCTGGGGTTCATATGTACCATAAAGAATTGAACCCAGGTCAGATGCATGCAAAACAAGTATCTTATCTGCTGTATTCTCTCTCCAGACCCCTTGAATAGTAGTTTAACAATTTACATCTATACTAGTTGGAAAGCAGAACCATGCCTCTCTATTGGTGCTATTTTCCTACCACTAAGTGCTTACGTGAAACATGCTCTGTGAATGAATGGGGAAAAGGAAAGAAAAAAAAAGGAGGCAGGTCAAACAGTAATAAGCACTAAGGTCCCAGAAAGGAAACACAAATAGGTATTTGTGCTTTTTTACCTTTAAAGCCCTTCTTGCAGGTACACTTGTAGCCATTCACTAGATTCTTACAAGTTCCTCCATTCTGGCATGGATTGGACTGGCACTCATTTTTATCCACTTCACAGTTCACACCCATCCAACCTGCATCACAGATGCATTTGTACCTGAAAGAAGATAGAATTACTTATGGGGGGGGGTGTGTCTCAAAACACCATGTTGAAATAGACAAGGTAAGAAAGTAAGAGACAGAAGCTCAAGCTCCTATTCAATTGTTCTCTTTTCTACTCTTCCATGCACCTTGTTGAATCCATGTGCCCAAATTGTGAATCACAGAGTCCTTAAAAATATCCAGTAAAGAGAACTACACAGTATTTACCTGGTTCACAAAGGTATTAGAAAAATAAATCAATATAGTGAGTATTAATAGGTTAATAGTGACTGGTAAAAATGGATTGGGCCTTATTGTTGGAGTCCTCACTGGATATTTGACACTTCTTTTTGTACTGGTGGAGTGTTTCACCTTTTTCTCCTTCGTCTCTCTACCTGAGGAGGAGACCCTCTAGAAGAATTCCGCTTATTTTCTGCGTATTAGACCTTTACCCCAGTTTACTACTATTCCCTTCTTCAAACAAAACCATGTAACTTGAAATAGCTAGTCCTGCCCCCCAGTTAGAAGGGGAAATAAGGGAGGCACCAGGACCAAACAGGTGCAAGACTACTAAGTATTAGGCTAGATACAGAGGGAACAACATATTCTGGCAGCCCTAGGGGTGAGAGAAGAGCATATGGGAGGTAGGACAAAAACGGAGGTGTAGGGAGGACAAACTGGTGATGGAAATCCCCCCTGATTTTATGTAAATATGTACCTAAAATATTATTGTCAACAATATGTAAGCCACTATGATCAAAATAAAAATTAAATTAAAAAAAATGGATTGGGCCATTCTGAAAGACTCGACATGGATATGACCAGTCTCTTTCCTGATACATAAAAAAGTAAAGTAAGTCTTGGGTGATCATTTGTTTACTGTGCAAAACAAATCAGCAGGAAGGTTTGTCAGATTCAAAGGCATTATGAATCTTTCCTGGAGACAATGTTTGTTCTGATCTAACTTCAGTCTACAAACCCCTAAGGTATTAAAAACTAAAAAGAACAAAGATGAAGGCTTCATATACATATTGATGTACATTGTTTTCAAAGTGCACAGATTTAGCAGTTAGAATAATGAAAGGAAATAATTTCCCTGTTTTATAGTCTCAGGGTAAAGATATATGGATTGTGCTACTTTTAAAGTAATCTATACGTGAAAAAAAAAGAGTACAGAGTTAATTCCTTCTAAAAATAAGTTGGTTTCCCATTTGCCTTTAAATGCATTCACTGTCGTAAATCTGATATGCACAGTGCCCAGACTCCTGTCCCCTACAATAGGGCCTCTTTATTTTTTTTTCCATTTGTGACCCCGTTTTTGCCCAAGAAATTCAACGTGGGTGAGCACTGAACCTGGGATCATTATGTGGTTGAATCTGAGTTAACTTTGGTCCCTGTGTTTACCGTGTATTACTGCCCAAATTTTCACAGTCACCAGATTTACATTCCCTGGTATGGAGCTTGAAACCTACTTTTTTAAACAGTCAGGCTCTAGAATGCACAACAGGAATAGGGAACTATCTCATACCACATTGTGATTCTAGACTATACATTTCTCTGGAGACTGAAAACATCAAGTGTTTCATTAGGGAAACAGGAAAGTTATTTGAGAACTCATTGGTGCTGGGATAACACAGAGTGAAGCCTTTTAAGAGCAGGGTGTGGGTTACAAAATGCTAGAAAAGCCCTCCTGGAACAAGTCCTAAAAGTTTAATTTGCCAGATTCATACAGTAAGCCTGGACTCCTCCCAGGTGGTCTCACTGACTACAGTAGGGAGGCATTCCTGCTTATGTTCTTCCTACTCAGGGAAAGTATAAAAGTGACCATTTTGAGCACTGTCATACTGACTACAAAGTTCCTCACTCAGTTATAAGCTGAGCCAGTCTATATGCAGTTGACTTTTGCAGGGTACAGAAAAACAAATATAGAGTTTATAATGTAATATTTTATGACAAATATAAAATCAGCCTGTCAACAAGAAACCACAAATACACAGCAGTTACTCACCCACTGATAACCCCAGTACAGTTTCCGTGGATGCAGGGATTACTCAGACACTCGTTCACTTGTGAGTAGCAGCTGGGGTGATTGAGACCTGCTGGGCACACACACTGGAAGCCATTGACAATATTGATACATGACGCACCCTTGCGACAGGGATTGGAGGCGCACTCATCAATGTCAATGTTACATCTCTGCCCTGTAGAGGAGACAGGCAGATGTTGTGAAATCTAAAATGAGCGATACAGAACTCTACCACATACTGTTTTGGTAGAACTATGTGGAAATTGGGCACAACAAGGCAGAGGAATGAAGACACACAAATGCACTGAGGGCCCTGTGAAAGAGAAAACAGCCTTGTCTTTTCATAATGCACCAACAAAATTCTGGGACAGTGCTGTATTGTTTGGACATGTATTTCTCTCTCCTTCCTTCCTTCCTTCCTTCCTTCCTTCCTTCCTTCCTTCCTTCCTTCCTTCCTTCCTTCCTTCCTTCCTTCCTTCCTTCCTTCCCTCCCTCCCTCCCTCCCTCCCTCCTTCCTTCCTTCCTTCTTCTCCTTCCTTCCTTCCTTCTCCTTCCTTCCTTCCTTCCTTCCTTCCTTCCTTCCTTCCTTCCTTCCCTCCCTCCCTCCCTCCTTCCTTCCTTCCTTCTTCTCCTTCCTTCCTTCCTTCCTTCCTTCCTTCCTTCCTTCCTTCCTTCCTTCCTTCCTTCCTTCCTTCCTTCCTTCCTTCCTCCCTTCCTTCCTTCCTTCCTTCCTTCCTTCTCCTTCCTTCCTTCCTTCCTTCCTTCCTTCCTTCCTTCCTTCCTTCCTTCCTTCCTTCCTTCCTTCCTTCCTTCCTTCCTTCCTTCCTTCCTTCCTTCCTTCCTTCCTTCCAACAGGGCATTTTCGTAGGAGTCAAAATGAAAACATTATGAAGTCAGCTCTTTTTGATGCTCTTTGAGTAATCTCAAAAACGTTCCTATTAACCCTCAGTTGGTTCACTGCAAACTTATTATTCAGTTAGGCAAAAAAAAAAAAAAAAAAAAAAACCTCACATTTCTACAAATAGTAAATACACTGTGCTTGTAAAACAGTCACTTTACTTTCATGCTTGGATTGGTATTCATACATTTCTGCACTAGAAAAAGAAGTATTTGGGGGCCGGAGAGATAGCACAGCAGTAGGACATTTGCCTCGCATGCAGCCAATCCAGGACAAACAATGGTTCAAGTCCCAATTTCTGAGCAAAGAACCAGGAGTAACCCCTGAGCAATGCTGAGTGTGAGCCAAAACAAAACAAAACAAAACAAGAGTATTTTATGTATGCTTTTACTGTCATCTGATAGCTGGGTAGAAACAATTCAAAAATCAAATGTACTAAAGAGTTCATTAAAACCTTCTTTGAAAAGGACATTCTTAGGGATCAGAGAGAACTCAAGAGTCAAGGACATTGTGTTTTACATCTGCAAGAACCCGAGTTAGATCCCCAACATGAATGTCTCTCTTCACCCCCTAAATCCAAGCACTGACAGTTGTAGCTCTGGTAACCCCTAGCACCAATAGGACCAAGGAGCACTGCCTTGCTGCCCCAGGCATTTGAACCACCCAGTCCAGTTGGACTAGTATGACGGGGAGAGGCCGTAAGCTTTCCTGCATTGCAAAAAAAAGAAAAGAAAGCAACGTACACAGGTAGGAGAGTCATAGGCCCAATCACTAAGCATCATGATGGGTGTGGTTGAACAAATTACATTTTTAAAAAATGTAGATGACTCACTTTGAGAAGCTACTATTTTTTAATCATTAAACAATATATTTAATATCGTATAATATTTAATCATTAATTAATATAAATGCTTTAAAATGTTTTCTCTAAAATATACCAAGGTTGCACTTTGAAAAGATGTCTTGCTATCACCTTGACACTCCTTTCTAAAGTATGCTTGTTAAATAAGAGTTTCACTTTGCTAAATACCATCTATAATCATATTCCTAAATAACATGAATATTTAAAATAGCCCATAATTATGTAAATAGCACTATGAAGGATTTTATAAATTCCAGAGAACATTTTGATTCAGATGAACTCATACATTTTAATTTAAGAAAAAGCAGTTCTGTATTGAGATTGGAAATTTCAAATGAAATAGTTACCCATCTCCTTAAAGAATAGAGAACACCGAATTTTCACTCTCTACTGCCCCTAATACTGTTGGTTCTTGTGATTCATATCCACAATCTGGGTCAAAGATCAAAGCTGTAGCTCATTCACTTCTATGTATGAGTTCCATCACCACCATCATCCCACCCACAAAAGCCATCATCTACTAATAGCTGCTGTTTTTCTCCTGTTCTTTATTAATTTATTGAAAGTACCATTTCCCATAGTCAATTCTAATTTTTTTTATTTTTTATGGATAAGCTATGGACCAAGATATGAACCAGAATTCTTCAACGATAAAGCTAGCCTCAAGCTGACATCCAGTGGAGAAAAACAACTTGTTCATTTTCTATGGAATTTTAGGGAAACATCTCAAACCCATACTCTTCTCAAGTATTGTTTTCACTTACATTAAAAACTCAATTTCAATCCAATTTTCCCAAGAAAGCTAAATGCCTTCCTTCTGCCTTCGACAAAGCAAACTGTCTGCTGCCATATAAGCAAGGTTCCACTTATAAGAAGTGTTCGCCTGAACACTGCGATGGACTCAGAAACTATTAAATGAGAAGTTTACACACGAGCCAATATTTCTCCCTTTTGGGCACTAAACAAATGAGTGTTTAATGAAGAAGACATGGTGTGGTATGTCCAGACATGAAGTAGGATGAATCTCAAGAGCCCCTTATTTGAGTTCTGCTTATTCGTGTGTCAATAGGTATTGAGCATTGCTCAACACTAGACAGATTTATTAGACAGTAGCTAAAAAAGACAATCAGAGACATTTTCTAAGAACTCATGGTCCTAGAGATGAGACCATCAGTTTTTCTTTTTTTTTTTTTTTTTGATTTTTGGGCCACACCCGGTAATGCTCAGGGGTTACTCCTGGCTATGTGCTCAGAAGTTGCTCCTGGCTTGGGGGACCACATGGGACACCAGGGGATCGAACCGCAGTCCGTCCAAGGCTAGCGCAGGCAAGGCAGGCACCTTACCTTTAGCGCCACCGCCCAGCCCCGACCATCAGTTTTTCATGCTGTTTCTCTTCTGTGTTATTTATTATAAGAGGACAATAAAGCTATCTTATCTACTTTTCTATTTTCTGATGTTCCTAATGAGATATAATTGACTTATAACACTTCATAAATATTCATCTGGAATACAATGTGCTGAACTAATGAATTTATATATTGTGATGAGATTACCAAGAGTTAGCTAACACACATCTTTAGAAGGTCAAAGAAATTGGAGGTTGAAGATGATATCTAATTGTGGTTTGATTTGCAGTTAACTGATGATTAGTAGCATTGCCTATCTTTTTATATACTTATTGGCTATTTAAATGTCTCCAGTTTGGTTATTCTTTTGGCATTATTTGCTTTCTTGTGATTGGCTTGTATGAATTCTTAATGTATTTTTATATTAACCCCTTATTAAGCTTGTTATTTCCAAATATTTTCTTCTACTTAATAGGCTGCTTTTCAACAAAATCTTTTCTCTGTTGCATAGAGGCTCCCTAATGTAGTGGAGTCCCACTTGTTTGTTCCATGTTATGTGGCTTATGTTTTTTCATGCCTTTTTCAATATTAGTATTTTTATGGACAATAATGAAAAGTCAACAAAATAATCTTAAAAAAATTACTTTTATTGGGGCTGGAGAAATGGAATGCAAAGTAGGATACTGTCCTTGCATGCCGCTAACCCAGGTTTGATACCCCAGTATCCCATATGGTTCAAGAACCTGCAAGGAGTAATTCTTGAGCACAGGGCCACTTGGTGTGTCCACTCCTCAGTAAAAATCTCCTAACATTTTATCTCTTAGTCACACGTGGCTTTGCCCAGGGTTCCATACTAGTAGGATTTGGGGAATCATTTGGGATGCCAGGGATTGAACCCAGGTCAGCTGCCCATGAGGAAAGTTCCCTATCCACTGTGAAATCTCTCCAGTTCCTAAAAATGATTTTTTTAAAACTGATTAAATAGTTGATAAAAATTATTGCATGATTTTTTTCAATTCCCCATTCATTAGTATAAGGAGGTCTAAGGAGGACAAAATATTTTTCTTAATAAATAAAAACAAAATCTTCAATCTGTCAGAGCGCCTATTAAAATTAAGGAAAGTTAAATACTTCATATTTCCAGCTCATGAGTATATGCCACAATGGTCAGACATTTTAGGAGCTCATTTTTAAAAACCTCAAAACAAGAGACAGAAAACAGCTCCAAGGAACAGGGTAACACCCAGTAACCAAAACATTCCACTGCTTTGCTAAGTAGTCTCAGGGTACACCTTCCACTTATTTTAGAATATTTTTAGGCTGGGTCCTTCCTTCTTGACCTTCCTGATGTTAAGTAAGAAGAGAAACTATGATTCATGGGTATTTAAAAAAATAAGTAAGCTCAGTTTATGGCTTCCATATCTGAAAGAAACCTCAAAGGGCAGCCAGTTGGACTGTGCAGAGTAAGACAGAGCACAGCGCCTAGAAGAAAACTGCTTGGGGGAGAATCTTTGCTTGGGCTGCTGGCGACGTCACATGACCTCTCTGTGTTCTGGGTTTCTCAGCAGTACCAGAGAAATCATAATAAGTAAATTGAGGCTGTTTTGAAGTGGTCCCCATTTGCTTCTTATTGTATCCGTTGGTATTTTCCCCTCCCCAGGGGGAGGAGCTTGACATTTGGAATTGAATACATTGAAGGCAGGAGTATTGAGCGGGGGCGTCATCTTAGCTTGTGGTTCCATTTGTTGAAACCACCGGCTTGTGGGGTGAACAGCTCGTAGTGTCAATTTTCTTGCCTGCTACTTCCTCTATTTCTGTGTGGATTATTTGCTGAGAATTATCAATATACCATCTTCTCTCTTCTCCGTTACTCCCCGGATATGGGGTATAGGATATCTAGGATATCCCTTTCTCTTTTGGGAACTTTGGGACAACCAGAACTCAATCCAACTCCCAAAGAACCTCTATTCTCTCCCAATATTTACAAAATCATAATTGCCATGACAACTAAATAAAAACCAGCCGGTCCTCAAGAAAGGTAATTAATCTGCTCCCCTTTAAATTGCAACTATTAATCTTCCGGTAGGTATTTTTGTGAATTTGTTTGATTGTCACTTAACGTTATGAACCCATATTAGGAACTCAGATGTACCACTGGCTGCCACTAGCAGCTCTGGAGTGTTTTTTTACATCCCTGTCTATGTATATGTCCAGTTCAAACCAAGCAGGAGAACAGACACTGAAGGACAGAGGGGAACACGTTCTCAGCAAGAAGGGGGGCAGACTTGATGATATTTGGCTCTGATTCCATTTTGATCTCTTTTTTTTTTTTAATGTCCTGAAGGTAGCTTCTTTCATACTTGCGAGTGACCACATGGGATTTAAGAATGCTCTTGGGAGGTGCTGAGTACAACAGGTACAGTGCCTGCTCCTGACAGTGCTGTTAAACAACTCTGTCAGTCAGAGCCCCAACTTTCCTTAGCAGTAGCTGGAACACTTTTGACCAGAAGAACAAAAAATAAAAGTGGTCTCATTTATACCAAAAGAGAGAAAAGTTTGTGGTTGTCTGTGCCTATGGAAATGCTCTAGTTGCTTATAATGTAAGAACGATGACTTATTTTATTTCTCTTCCTGCTGAGGAGAACAAAAGAACTCGCTTATACTACCCAAATAAAGTTAAGCCTCCAAAGCTGCAGTCTTGCTCTCAACAATGTCCCTTAAGAGAAAGCATTTAGTGTTTTTATGAAATTTTACATTGCCAAAGCTTATGGAAAGCATTCGTTTTGAAGTGCAGAAAAGTACTGGGAGCACTGGAAGCTATGTGAGTCAGCATAGTAATAGAAATTCATTATTCTGAATAAAAATTCTTTCAGACAGTTATAAACACTTAGTCTAAAAATTCTAATGAAAAATTTTCGTGTTGTATTTAGAGACTCCAAGTAAGCGAAAATAAAACTTGGCCAGAGAAGCACAGAAATGAACTTCTAATCTTCCAAGAGACAAAGACTAATGAAATGATCCTTTCCAAGTTCTTTTCTAAAATAAGAGACTAGAACAATGAGCTTTACCTGTGAATCCCTGTGAACAGACACAACTGTAACGATTGACACCATCCAAGCAGATTCCGTTGACACAAGGGTTACTTGCGCAGTCATCAAAATTGATTTCACAATTAACACCTGCAAGGATGAAAACAAAGGGCGACTTGATTACTACAGAATGCCAATGATCTCTGCTTGCGGTTTCTGAGCGTCCAGCCAGTTCTGGACAGAATAAAGTAATCCCTCTCCAAGTACAATTTCCAGAGCATGTCAGGGGGATCATAATGTCCAAATACTTTTATTAATTAGACTAAGCCACTAATCGCCTTTTCACTGCTTTCTCATCGGGACAAATGTTGGCATTCAGACTAAAACATTTGTACTGATGTTACAGAAGCAATGGCGGTAGGACTGACTGGGCCTTTCTTGGCAGGAATCTCAGGACCAAGGTACAACTGCATCGTTCAGCTTCAAATATTCACAGTTAAAACCAAGCAACCCTTTCATTCAATGATGACTGATAGAAGAATCAACTTTGCAAGTGTATTACATCTCGACCTTACATGTATGATGATATATGTATGATCATATATGCACGATTGGTATGACTAAGTGAGAAGCACACAGAAATTACAGCTGGGGCATTAAGTACTGAGTTGTCTCCAGAAAAAGTAGTTGTGTGGTTGCATTTTGAATAGTAATAGTTTTTTTTTTAATATGTCACATTTTAATTTGGAAGAACAATAGACAGGGTCCGTGAGATGGTTTAAAAGACTGAAGTAGGGGCCGGAGAGATAGCATGGAGGTAAGGCGTTTGCCTCTCATGCAGGAGGTCATCGGTTCGAATCCCGGCGTCCCATATATGGTCCTCCCGTGCCTGCCAGGAGCAATTTCTGAGCCTGGAGCCAGGAATAACCCCTGAGCACTGCCAGTTGTGACCCAAAAACCACAAAAAAAAAAAAAAAAAAAAAAAAGACTGAAGTATATATTTTGTATGGGGATTTCAGTGTTTGAGCACCAGTTTACCATTAGGAGACGTTGAGATTTTAGCCAATCCTCCTGCTTTGGAAAGAAAGCAATGATTCTACCCCAAGTCTATGTTTTATTTGAACAAGAAACAATCCCCAATCCAACCTGGGCCAATGATATCTGTCTATGAATGTGTAATATGCAGTCTAGAACTACCTGCTTTCTGCTTATCTCTGCAAAATCTGACTGAATTTAAAAGATGCTTCTTTGTATTTTCATTACATTCTTTTGTAGCTCTTATTTTTCTTATTTTTAGTGAAGACTCTGAACCTATTAAATTCGCTTCTGTGAGACTTGAATCCCTGATAATCTTACCTGAAAACAGTTTCCCAAAGTTCAGCCATGAAAGGTTTCAGAAGTGATTTTGGGTAAGACAGTTCACTCTACGTGTCCCATGAGTGCTGAACTACAATTTTAAGTGGTAAAAATTATAGAGTATCCCCTCTTTTCATACATCCATCCAAACCCTAATGTCACACCTTAAATACATATTAAAAGTGGATCATGGGGTATTACTCCACAAGTCGAGGGGATGCCTAACAATGAGATGAATGAATTCTTTTAGTCAGGCTATTAATACATTCCAGGATTTTATCCACCCTAAATAGAAACATATTCCTCTGTGTCACCTGCATCTCTGTTCATCCAAACAGAGGCATGAACTGTGCTATTTCCTAAGAGATTCTGAACTTTCCCTCAACATGTTGCCTGCACACCACTCACATTTACTTCTTGCCATTCAAAATGACAGTTATTCTCACCTCTCCCTCTTTGCACTCCCTGGGGAAAACACCTGATCCATCCTACATCATGATATAATCCCAGAGAAAACAACACATGTGCCAAGCTACACTTGCCAGGTTTCCAGACTGTTCATTATGGCAAAACCTAACACAGCTCTACCATTTAAAGCCACCCCTTCAATTGCTTGTACATCTCTCAAATTTCTTTTCGAACTGCAATTTCTCATGTCTGGGACCAGAAGGAAGAAAATTGCTTTTGGAAGGTTTCACAAAGATCTATTCAGCCCTTTTAGCGAGTTATCTAAACGTGGAGAGGGGGAAGCATTTTCAACTGTGAAGGCATGGGATGTTTTTCATATGCTTGAGCAGCTAAAAAAGGACTTTGTTTTCAAACTTGGCATGTCTGAGGTCCTGGATGAAGACCAGGGCCTTTGACAACTTTGAAGAAATAGATTTGGAAATAAAAAGAAAATTTGGGTAGTTAACCACCTCCCCTACCTTTGCCCCCTACAAAGGCTATTTTCCTTAAATTGAAAATAGTTCTCAATCTATCACTCCACATATTGACAGATTCCCTTCTAGCAAAGGTACAAACTGGTTAATCTTCTACTAAAACATTTTCCTTTGATCTGAGACACAGTACTTCTCTGTCCGTTAATCACAGTGGTGACCGTAATTATTCCCCCGAATAATCTAGGCAGAATCTAGTAAAACCTGTAAAATGTGCTGCCTGAGAAAATTATTTAACATTCCCAAGCAAGGAATAACAGGCCTTTACAAAACCCTGTAGTTATTCACCCGGAGTAAGGGATATAACAATGAACTAAAATGGGAAATGGCAGTCTTGCATTCTAATTTGCGATGAATGTGGCAAGCTGCAAAGCTCTCCATTCCCTTAGGTCACTCTCTGCCACCCCTAAAAACTCAGGGCTCACCAAAAACAAAAGGAAAAATAAAGAGGTCACATTAAAGTTCCTGGGCTCTGAAACAGAAAAAAACTATTGAAAGGGCAAGAGAAGAGGAAGCGAGGGAGTGAGAAGACAGGCTAGATAGAAGGAGCAACTTCATTAATCTGAGCATTATAAAGATTCAAGAACAAAAGGCAATTAAAAGTCGGAGGGTTCTCAATTTTAAATACTGATTTTATTCTTTATATATTCCTTCTTATTTTAACAACACACACACACACACACACAATGATCATCACCATAAAGCTATTCTCTTATGTCCATTGGCTAGGGCCTTCTGCCTCTGAAATGGTATTTCTAAATTAGTATTATTTTTCAGGTATCTAAACTTATTATTACATAAGTACATGTCTATCACAGACATTCTTTGACATATGGGTAAGTTATTTTTAAGATCCTGTGAACACTCCAAGGCAACATTAGGAATAAAAGCTTACCAGAAGTGCCGGGCAGGCAGTTGCATTGGTAGCCATTCACCAGGTCAATGCAGCGACCGTCATTCAAGCAGGGGCTGCTGTAACATTCATCTATCTGGTCACTGCAGATAGCTCCCATGTACCCCGGGTTGCAGATGCAGGAATAGGAATCAATACCATCCTGGCACTGGCCATGGTGGCAGGGATCAGGATCACAATTGTCAATGTTTTCCTCACATAGCACACCAGTGAAGCCTTGGAAAGAAAATGAAAAAGTCTTAAAAGCCAGGCATATACTCCAAACTTCAACACAACTGAAACTACACCAATTATTCCACATATTCCAAGTCTTAAATAGTTCATACTGCAGGCAACGATCAGATGAAACTACACTGATTATAAAGCAAACCGAGAGAGTTCTTTCTAGATCTAATTCATAGAAGTCAAACCACCTTTATCTAAAAGATCAATGGCTCCATTGCAAAGCTTTGACTGTACCATTTCTTATTGGGTTTCTGTGGAGCATAAGTCTCAATATTCTTCCTTTATATGTTTACCTTTCTATTCCTTTCCACCCAAATCTAACATACAAGTTCTGCATACATGGTTCCATGTACCATACTTGCCCAATTCTGACCTTGGAGGATAGACAACACTCCTTTTGTCCTTTCAGCAATTGCCATTTGTACATATACGTTTTCAATGATTTCTGAATGTAGGGTTATGAAGATTTCAACGAGAAATAGAAACATAAAAGTTCTTTCCTTCAAAACTTAAGTCAACATTAGGGCTAAAGAGAGCTAAGTGGGATGAGCACATGCTTTGTATGCAAGACATGATGCTCTAGTTGATTTCCACATGGCATGTCTCCGCGAGAACCCAGAGAGCAACCCAGGAGTAGCCCCCGAGCATCGCAGGATAGTATGAAAGAAAAATTAACATTAGGTCTCTTTTAAAAAATTTCAGAGAGCCTACCCACAGCAGCCCCACACACCCTACTTTAAGCATAAGCTGAATATTCTTAATCTTTCTCCAGTGAAAGTTTATTATCTATGAACATAGTCTGGTCAGAGGAGGACAAAACCTGGAAGTTCTCCAACTAAAGATGCAAAGTTCATGGAAAAAAGGAAGTTAATAAAGATGTGCAAAAAAGTAACAACGAAGGTCTAAAGGCAACACAATAGAAGAACTGGTCCATAAAAATGAGTTGGGGGGCTGTGGGTTGAGAAGGAATATTGGAGCCATTGGGCGAGGGACATGAGCTGATTAGTGTTGTGTGATATTGGAATTACATGTACGATAAACCATTATTCACAGATTTATGAATCATAAACTCAATCAATAACAAAATAAAAAAGAAAGTTAAAGTATGTTATCAGATAGTCTTATCTAAATAGGCCGAATAAGTTTCAATATTCAAATGAAAGTGGAATATTGCCTATTTTTATTTATGTGACTTATTTATTCTCTATAATCAGAAAAAAAAAATCATGTATATGAGACTCAAAATTCTTTTCAAAGTACTGTTACCCTAAACAGACAACAGAGAAATTGGGAGGGAAATCACCTTTTTTTTTTATTAATTTTTTGTTTTGGTTTTTGGGTCACACCCAGTAACACTCAGCGGTTACTCCTGACTCTGTGCTCAGAAATTGCTCCTGGCAGGCATGGGAACCATATGGGATGCCATATGGGATTCGAGCTACCAACCATTCCTGGGTCGACTGCCTGCAAGGCAAACGCCCTACCGCTGTGCTATCCTCTGGCTCCAATTTCTAATGCTTCTTCCCATACTGGTCTGCAGAGAAGTCAATATAAAATAAGGGACTTTTGATTTAGACAAATCACATTTCTCAAATGAGAAATGTGGCTACAGATCAGAAATGCAAACTATTTGTAAATAGATTCTTTTTTAACTTTAGCAGCCAGAGTCAGGAAAGAGAACCAAATTTTCTCAGACAGAAATATCTTGCAGGTTCAGATATACCTAACACTCACAGCATGAGTCATTTTTCATGCAGAGAATCTTTGCACTTGCACACAATTGCCCTTAGATTTTGGGGCCTGTCTGTTCAATCATTTGCTCAAGAAACAGGGAGACCGGCCTCCTGCTGAGAAGGCCCAGTGAAAAATAGTTTTCAACTGGAATTTTTCCTTTTCCCAAAGGAGTTAAGTCAAAGACAGCTGTAAACTCACTGCTGCCAAAAATCTATCCCAGAGAAACATAGGAAACAAATGGAAATGTCCAGGCCAGAAAGATCACGGTGGTGGGGAGAAAGAAGCAGGCAGGCGTGATGCAAGTAAATAGTGCAAGAAGTAATAAAACAGCAAGCTGGAAGTTCTCTCTGAAGAAAGCAGCCCTTTTAGCGGAATGTCCTGACAGGTTCACTAAAAGAGGTTAATCTCCAATTTATTTCAAATGTACCTATTAGGGAAACTTAAAAATGAGAAAAATCTTACCGGTGGCACACTGACATTCATAGCCATTTGGGTGATCAATGCATTTAGCCCCGTTCAGACATGGAGTACTGGAGCAGTCATCGATATCAATCTGGCAAACTGGCCCCGTGAAACCTTAAAAGAACCCAAGTCAAAAATTTTAAATTTTAGCCTTCTTTCTTTCTTTACTATGAAATGGTACTGATGAAAGATGGGTGAAAGTACTGGCAAGGCTCATATCAGGTCAGCAAATGTTTGATTATTCTCCACAACAGGGAACTGAGAGGAGGTAAAGTTTGGGGTATCAAAGGCACCAGACAGACTCTCTCACTGCTTCTCTCCATCACAGACCTCACTTCTAATTCAAGCAGGGACTGACTGGTTACAGACAGAGCCCTCCAACAAATGAGTGTAATAGCTCTTCAGGGGGGCTGTGAGTGCCTCACTGAAGAAACAGGGAGAGGCTAAAGCTCATAGAAGAAAATTTGGCTTTTCCTCAGCATGTTCCTTGGAAAATACTGACTCGCTCTATCTGTTTCTGGACTGCTGCGTAAAATACTCATCTAAAAATATTCATCTCACAGAAGGATTTCAAGAATATGACCCATGGGGGAAAAAATAACATCCCAAACAGTCTACAACTAAGGCTTCTGTGAGGTATGAACTTTCTGAAATATATACACAGACAGAGAGGCCAGGGGGTCATTCAGAAGAGACATGGACTGCTGACCACAGAGGAATTGGAAAATATACTTAGCCGAAACAAATTTCTTGCTTCCACACCCAGGCTGCTTCTCTCCCAAAGTGCTCATCTTAATGACTTCCTCATGTGGAGCCCACACACACGCATACACTCCTTCTCGTCCCTTCCTATGGTCATTCAGTTTTGTGCTTTCAAAGAAAACAGGGCCGCGGTTGGCACTTACCAGGAGGACACAGACACTGGAAGCGATTGACCTTGTCTACACACTGCCCGTTGTTTACACAAGGGTTGCTTTGACATTCATTGATCTCCAGTTCACAATGCACACCGTTAAAACCTGAACAAAAAAATGGACCACACAGGAGGTTGAGAGAGAGAGAAAGGCTTGTCTAGCCACAAGAGTAAATTCTGCAAAAAGAGTTCTATCTTCTATGAACATGAAAATGTCGGCAGAGGCCCAAAGGATTCTACCATGATGAAACAGGATCATTACTGGTATCAGCAGATAGAACTCTGGTGCTATCTATGTTACTGAAAAGGGGGAAGAGGTTGCTTCCACAGACCCTGGCACGACTTAACATGCCAGCGAAGACGTTCTCACATTATCTGAGCAGATCAGGCTCTGGACCATGCCAGCAGGCACTCGGGATCCCCACATCACATACTAATGACCTAGTTGAATCAGAGATATTGGTGCATGAGTCAGAATCCAGCTTGGGTCAAGTCTTTTACCCCAAGATGAGAGTAACAAGTCTTCTTAAACAAGGGAAAGTGGCCAATTTCAGCAATCAAAAATTGGTCTCGAAGCCCAAAACATAACAAACTATATGCACATCTCTATAGATAAAGGACAAGTCCTGGTACAATTATAGGTAAAATTCATTTCTATAAGATGGCATGACATTACTTCTTGCAATATGTCAGGGCATTAGGAAAACTTGCTACTTAAACAATTCTCAGGACAAAACTATGGGCAAAATTTTATGACAAATCCATTATATTTTTTAAATAAGTTACTTTATTTAAAGATCGTGTATCACATAGTTGATTAAAAAATCTATATTAAACACTAATAATATTAAATGATAATAAAAGCATATCACTCTAAATTTTTTTTTTTTTGGTGTTTGGGTCACACCCGGCAGTGCTCAGGGGCTACTCCTGGCTGTGCTCAGAAATCGCTCCTGGCAGGTTCAGGGGACCATATGGGATGCTGGGATTCGAACCACTGTCCTTCTGCAGGCAAGGCAAATGCCTTACTTCCACGCTATCTCTCCAGCCCCTAAATTTTTCTCTTACATGTACTGAATTTTGATAAATGAAATGATTTAGTTTGTTCCCAAAAATTCCAGCCTTGCCTTCCTAACATTAAGACGGCCTATGGCCAGAAACGTGTCATTACCTGGAATTAAAACTGGACAGCACAAATAGAATTATCATACTGTAATAAATTCTTCACCTAAAAGAAGCATGGTGCTTCTGCTCCTGCCTGCACACAACCATGACACAATGTACCTGGCATGCAAAGACATGTAAAGCCTCCGATCTTATCCAGACACGTGGCATCGTTCTGGCAAGGGTCCGAATGGCACTCGTTGATGTCCGTATCACACCGTGGCCCTGTATAGCCCTTCAGACATGCACAGTAGAAAGAGCCATCTGTGTTCACACACTTTCCTGCATGCTCACAAGGATTGCTGTTGGCTGAAAACACAAAATCAATGATCATGGAGTTTACACAAATGTAGACGGCAAAAGTGGAGTTTACTGTTACAGAAATGGAATGACCTGGTTTATCATTTTCTTCATGGTCTCAGGGATATGTGGGGGTCAGGGGCACAAGGTTTGCCTGCACATGGACACATTCTTTTCTGTTGTTTGTTTTTTTGTTTTTGGGTCACACCTGGCAGTGCTCAGGGATTACTCCTGGCTCTGTGCTCAGAAATCGCTCCTGGCAAGCACAGGGGACCATATGGGATGCCGGGATTCAAACCACCATCCCTTTCTGGATCGACTGCTTGTAAAGCAAAAGCCCTACTGCTGTACTATCTTTCCGGTCCCTCACATGGACAAATTCAATCTCTAGTATCAAGAGGCCCCTGAATACTGCCAACTGCAGCCCTGGTGAGCCCGAGCACTGCGCCACCCAGTATACTCCAGGTGACTACCAGTACCGTTGGATCCCAGATATCCAAGCAGCAAGATATTTGGCCCAGTTGGCTGAGTATAAGTGGAAGTGACTCCAGACCCTCAGGGACACTTTCTAGGAGGTGTTTCCAAAAAATGAAATAAATAAATATTTGGGCAGGGAGTGTGGCTCAAGTGGTAGAGCAATTTCAAGTGGCTTGCAATTATAAATCCCTGAGTTTGCTCCCCAGTACCATGTGACCTTTTCATACCAGGCACTATCACAAGTGGACCCCCAATAACAAAATAAGCAACCAAGACTTGGACAAACTCAATGCTTCTATATCTGCTGTTCTTTGGTTTGAACTGTCACTCAGGCAGGGCTTTAGGTGAAGAGTCAAGTACCACTCAATTATATATTCCAATTCTCCAAATAAACGTACTGTGATGCTGAACATTAGTTTTCACAGGAGGGAGGGAACAGGACAGACTTGGGGTTAGAATGAAACGTGTCCCTAGGATAAAATTGGCTTCCACTTAGATACTTTCTGAGCTCAGCTAACACCAAGAGGAATAGGAAAGGCTTACCCATGGCACATTCATCCACATCTTCTGTACAATCAGCCCCTTTGTAGCCTTGGGGACAGGTGCAAATATATTGCCCATTCAGAGGGTTGGTGTCACAGAGTGCCCCCTTGTGGCAAGGATTGCTGATACACGCATCATTCAGATGACATAGGAGACCTGTCAGAGGGAGAGTGATGAGTGCAGTTAGAGAAATAACTACATTGAGAACTATCATAACAATGGGAATGAATGAGAGAAATAGAAAGCCTGTCTAGAGTACAGGCGGGGGTGGGGAGGGGAAGAGGGAGATTTGGGACATTGGGGATGGAAATGTTGCACTGCTGATGGAGGGTGTTCTTTTCATGACCGAAACCCAACTGCAATCATATTTGTAATCAGGTGTTTAAATGAAGATATTAATTAAAGAAAAGAACAAAGAGAAAAACATTCCATACTATAAGAAATATCTCTTAGTGGCAAAGGAAAAAAAAGAAAACCTATGATCAGCTCATCAAAATCCAGTATGTGAATTCATAGGTTACTTTCCCCTTGCAGCAAGCTACAAATTAAGGGGCCTCTACAGTTAACCCTCCAGCTCTGTCCCTTCTCAAAGGTTAAGGTCACTGTCAGGATAAAAATGAGAGAGTTAGCTAAGGAAGAAAGAGGTGAATGGGGAATCCTTCGAACAGTGCTATTAGATTTCACAAGTCAAAATAAACCAAAAGATGTATGGTTCATTTTGTATTTCATGTAGACAACACCACCATTTTATTCTATGTCTCCATTCTGCATTCCATTTGGCAAATCATGTTTCCTAATAATGAGGCTACTATTATTTCACTAGATGCAGAAACAAAACAAAACAACTGCATCTCATCAGTCTACACTGAGTTATCTTTTTAGCATTACCATTATACACTCAAGTGGTCCTTGGCTATAAAAGTATTACTAGGGCCCAGGTTCAGTGTAGTTGACATGGTAACTCGATTTTTCTAATCTATAATTAGCTTACGAATAGTAAATAAGGATCCTTCTACAAAGCAGGAGCTGAGACATCTATTTAAACAGATTTATAAATTTCTAGTGTTCATTCTCTCGGCTAAAATAGCTTCTTCCACTACATTCCTCCCTTCATTACTCTCCATTCCTGTGCCCGATGCTGTTAAACTGAAGGCTAAGCAAAGATTGCTTAGTATAATACTTATACATAATACTTCCATAGACACCGAGAGCTGTTTAAATGCTTAAATGTTTAAATGTCCAGGTAACTCCTTAGTAAATGGGTTATTTCTTCTTAAAAATGAAACTCTCAAATGGGTAGCTTACAAATTTTGTCTTAATATCTCAGAAAGTAATCTTAACTTGAAGAGATCAGGAATACATCCAAGGAAGTAGTTATTTCATCTCGGGGAGACGAGAAAACACAAATAGAACTGTGGTAAGACACAAAAGTCCTAAAATGGGAAAAACCAGGAAAACTAAATCCACAGAGCTTTAGCTCGTGATCACATTTCCAACACTGCTTGAAAGGTGTGTCCCTACAGAGAGCTATTAAAAAAGACACAATTATGAAGATAAAACCCAAGGCAAATTTCCTAAACAGTCATCCCCCTCTTTTTGGATTTAAAGTCGCAGCCTACATGTTGGACTTACCTGCTTTTCCTTCTGGGCACAAGCAAGAGAAGGAGGCCACGCGGTCAATGCAGGTAGAACCCTGAGTACAGGAGGCAGAGGCGCAGTCATCAATGTTCTCACTGCAGTCAGCTCCTGTCCAGCCGTTGACGCACACACAACGATAGTTGCCATTACTGTTGGTACAGGTTCCCCCATTCTGGCAGGCGTTGGGTTGCAGCAGGCACTCATCCACGTCTTCTGTGCAGAACTGTCCTTTTGGTGGAAGGAGGAGAAGTGTCGGATTAGGGCTCTTTAATCTCAAAGGAGAAGTAACATCAACCAGTCACCAGACATTCTTCACCCTCCTGTCCATAGACCCACAGCACTGAACTTCATCAGAGCTTTAAGGCCATGTAAATCTTCCATATGTAAATATTTATTCCGGGAAATAAAGAAATATAAGAAACACCCAAGCTGTTATCTCTAGAAACTGGAAATTTAGCCAGGCTATCAAAAAGAAGATGAATCTCGTTACATCCATAAGACTATTTTATGTGAGAACAGAGTATAAGCTAAATGTGAAAATAATTATTAAATATTAATACTTATTTTTAAATATAAGCCATTAAATAATGGTAATTATTAAATAAATGGCCAGTTGATTAATATTATATGGCATTAATATCATTGTGGTGTTAATGTCAATATCATGGCTATGAAACTGTACAATAATTTTGCAAAATGACTTTGTAGAGGTTAAAAGGCTTCTATATAAATTCTCATCACTGCCTGTGAAGGACAGTTATCTCAAAAAAAAAGTTTAGATTTTTGTTTGTTTGTTTGTTTGTGAGCCACACCCAGCGGCACTCAGGGGTTACTCCTGGATATGCACTCAGAAATGGCTCCTGGCAGACTCCAGGGGCCATATGGGATACCAGGGATGGAACAGGGTCTGTCCAGGGTCAGCAGTGTGCAAGGCAAATGCCCTACCGCTATGCTATCATTCTGGCCCCTCAAAATAAAACATTTAAAATTGGGGAGGGGGGCGCAGAGGGACAGTATAGTGGATTCAAGCACTTGTCTTGCATATGGCTAACCTGGATTTGATCCCTGGCATCCCATATTGTTCCCTAAGCATCGACAGAAGTGACTGCTGAGCACAATGCTAACATAAGCCCCCAAGAACAGCTGAGCTAGTGTGGCTCCCCAAAGAAAGAAACAGGGCCGGCGAGATATAATGGAGGTATTTTGCATGCAGAAGGATGGTGGTTCAAATCCCAGCATCCCATATGGTCCCCCGAGCCTCTGGGGGCGATTTCTGAGCATACAGGCAGGAGTAACCCCTGAGCGCTGCTGGATGTGACCCCAAAACAAAAACAAACAAAAAAGAAACAAAAATACCAAATAAATAAATTGAAAAAAATTTAAGGGCACCCAGAAAGGTTAGAAAATTCTAGTCCCTAGAATATTAAACAATAATGCAATTGACCATAATGTTTTGAGAAAACCTATGAAGCTCAGTTTAGGAAGTGTTCCGTTTTGTAGACAAGACTGCTCGCAGAGCCTAGTTCTATCTGATCTACCCTAGCTGACCCCTACTTATTACTCTTGTTCAACTTACACATACATTATAATGAAAGCTAAATTACATAAACATATTTACTTGACTGCACATTTATCTCCTATTACTTAGCAGCACGCAAGCTCACTCAGAAATATTTATTTTCTTGTAGTTCCAGTAAAGATCCCACAAACTATGATGGTATGATGGATGTCTAAGCATCTCTAGAACTCTGGGTTCAGCAGTCCCCTTATGTTTGTTTCTATTCGCCCCACTTCACCCATATCACTCTTGAAGAAGACGCCATATGTTGGCATATCTGTACATGAGCCCCTCTTTCTGGCTATAATATATTTTTAAGGTGTTCCATTTATTGAACATCTTGATTGCGATTTTTTAATTTAAATAAAAATGTATTGATTCAGGATGGGCTTCTGACCCAAATGAATGTCTCTATGTCTATTTTCTAAACTTTTTACCTTAAGACCTTTTGCTGCATGTGGAACAAAAAGTATGAAGTTATTGATCTACAGGAGTGCAGCAGAAAACAAACAAAATCATGGTGACGTTCCAGTCATTGGTTCCAATTGTTCCTGAAGTCCCAACACTCTCAACAGTGCTACGCCCATTCAGGAGGCTCAGTTGGTCTGAGAGATGTGCCTTCTAATACACTTCCCTTGCTACATAAGGAAATTTATCAATTATAGTTGTATTACTTAATACAGAGTGAGTGAGTGAGTGAGTGAGTGAGTGAGTGAGTGAGTGAGTGAGTGAGTGAGTGAGTGAGTGAGTGAGTTGAATGGAAATAATTTTTCCCAGGAGAGATTATATTACTTATCACTGAGTAATAATACTTATTGCCCTCTTACTATACTAACATAAATACTACCGCAGTAAAGATAGATGTGTTATTAGTTTGTAGGTAAACTTAGGAACAAAAACAAGCCCAACAAGTTAGTGAAGGATTACTGCAACCTGGAAATTACTACAGTTTTGACTATTACACTAACTCAAATATTTATGCTACCACTTTCAAATCAGACTGTTGTCCTGAACGTGAGTAACTGTAGGCTGGAGAAATATATCTATGCCTTAAAACATCCATGCATGCACACATAAAGATAAGGTATGTAGAATAAACATGATGAGACCAAAGAGATAGCAGGTAAGAATTTTGCCTTCTATGTGGCTAACCAGATGAATCCCTGTATGTAGCATCCTGAGCACCATCAGAAGCAATTCTTGAACACAGGGCCAACAGTAAGCCCTGAGCACCACTGGGTATGACCAATAAAAACATAAAAACAATAACTGAAATAGAACTTTATTCTACTGAGAAAGAAAATCAATAGCCATTGGCTGTCTAGTATAGACCAGGCATCGAATATGAACATAACAAGAAAAACTACTATTATTTACATTGAAGAAATAGGAGTAAAAATAACTTGCCTAGTGTGAGGAGGGAATACAGGATAGAGAGAATTTAAACTAGAGTTGCCAGTCTAAAATCCTTCTTCTTTTATTTTGGTTTGTTTTTGTTTTCTTTGTTTTGGGACCACACCCAGCAGTACACAGGGGCTATTCTTGACTTAGTGCTTGGGTGTTGCCCCTGGTGAGGTCAGGACTGGACCAGGGCCTTTTGAATGCTTGTGTGCAAAGCATGTTCTCAGCCATTTGAACTCTCCTCTACAGTTCTTAAAAAGTACTTGAGATGTGAGTCTTAACTCTATAGACCCTCTGTGTGTCTCAGTTTTACCAATCACAGAGAGTCAGAGAAAATAGAGGGGATGGAAATGGTGTGGGCTATGATTATGACCCATGCTTTTTTTCTGTTAGAAATATTAATGACTATACATTAGTATCCAAACAATCAAATATATTTTCAAAAATAGTGTACTGTTTTTTGGTATATCTGAAGTTTACTACTTTTGAAAAAAATAATTAAGACTGATTTTTGAAGTTGATGATTTTAAAATGACAGCAAAGTAATCTCCCGATTTAAAATACCAATATGGATTCCTGAATTTGGTCTAACAAACTGTAGTTTCACAAACTGAAGAAAACATGGTCAAAGATATATAGGACGATGCATCAGCCAGGAGAATACAAGAAGGACCAAATGCAAATGACTTTCTGAAAGTTGACAGAGAAGGAGAGAGCACTAAGTAATGAGGTGACCTAGCCCATTAAAAACTTCTGGTAAAGAGGGCAAGAGGTGTTGTTGCCAAGCCCTACCACGCCACTAAATCATCAATCCGAACAAGTCTTTGCATGTATCATCATCTGTGTCAACATACGAACGTCGCTGGTAACTCCCAAAATATGTTGCACAAAGTCAAGTTAGGCGAGTTTTTGAGGACTTCAATTATTCATCTTAGTAATTTCACCTCTCAGATATTGCAGGCTACTTTTTAGTATCAGAACTCAGGCTGGGGCCTCTTGGGTCCTTACCATTCCAAGTGCAAAAAGAGAAAATAAATAACTTCTTAGAAAGGATCTTCTCCAAATCACCACGAGTCTGGACTATCGTGGTAGGATGTGTCCAGTATATATCTATTGCATTACCAAATCCTTGGGCGATCTTACACATTTAGAGTAATCCATAGTTCCGAACAATTTCCTTGGTGATAGATTTTGCCCTAGAAATATGCTGGAAACCCATATCTTCCCTTTACAAATATACCATAGTCTCATGACTTACTATTTGTTCTTTAAAGGGAAGGTTCTTTGCTACTTCTATGTCTCTGTATTTGTTGTTCTCTTAACTTCACATACCATCTCCCTTCCACTTATTTTTGTGATTTTGTATTTCTTGATTCGAATAATCACTTTTTATTGATGTTTTGGTGCTATACCCTGTGCTGCTCAGATCTTACTCCTGACTTTATGCTCAGGAATCATTCCTTGTAGTTCAGGGATGTGTTGCTATGGATCTGAACCAGGGCCAGCAGCATGCAAGAAAGGACCTTAAGTCCTATAGTATATTTCCAGAATAATAACCAACATATTTATTTGTTTTGTTTTTTTTTTTTGTTTTTGGGCCACACCCGGTGATGTTCAGGGGTTACTCCTGGCTATGCGCTCAGAAATCACTCCTGGCTCTGGGAATCCTATGGAACTCTAGGGGATCGAACCACTGTCTGTCCTATGTCAGCCACATGCAAGACTAATGCCCTACTGCTGCACCAGAACTCCGGCCCCAATAACCAACATTTTAGCAAATCTCAGAATTCATATTTCCCCATCACTGTATCCAGTTCATCCAATCCATCCTGACATTCCACTGTTTATATTTGTTTATTCTTTAGATATTTTCCCCACAGGATCATAAATGCCATGACATCCCAGCAGTACAGTGGACAACATGCCATGCTAGGGATCTAAATCCACATGCAACACATGTACTCTGGTCCTTTGTGCTATTGCTCCATTTTTTATCCATTCCTTGGGCTTAATATTAAGAATAAATCAAGTAAGATTATGGGTAGAGCAGTGAGAGAAAATGTAGCAAAATAAACTTAAGTGATCTGCATTGTTTATATTGACAAATAAAACTATAACCTCAGGGCTGGAGCGGTGACACAAGCAATAGGGCGTTTGCCTTGCACATGCTGACCTAGAATGGACCAAAGTTCATTTCCCCCAGCTTGCCATATGGTCCCCCAAGCCAGGAGTGATTTCTGAGTGCACAGCCAGAAGTGGCCTCTGAGCATCACTGGGTGTGGGCCAAAAAACAAAAAGGAAAAAATAGAAAAGCATAATAACCTGGTTTAACCTAGTTTAGCATCTAGTTCTTTGAGACTTAGGGCACTAAAGACATCATTTCATGAGCTACAACAAACTGAGATACAACATCACACTGTGGCTCTTTAAAGATGCTACAGACAAATAGACTTGGAGTTACAAATAATTAGGAGATGAAAGGAGAAGAATAAAAAAGAGAAGAGTGGGTTAGGGAAAGAAAGGAAGAATAAGGGGGGTTATGGGAGGAGAGAGAATGGAGAAAGAAAGGTCAATGAGCCAGAAAACTGTAGGAAGTCTGTTCTAGTCTCTACCTACTTTTTATCACGCCAATGGCTTTGTTAATGGTCAACTCTTATTGCAGTCACAATCATCACATGAAGAACAAACAAAATGGAGTTGGCTGGCCTTCACCTGGGCCCTAGACCGAGACACCTCTTCAATGGTTAAATCATAGCAATCTAGTCTCCAATATACTCTGAAAACCAGCAATCACCCAGAGGCCTTCAGTTGTGAAACTTCATCTTTTACAGCACAGAAAAACATTCCTATAAACTCTGTCCTACAGAACTGTTTCCTTTGGAGAGGGGATTTTCTGCTGCTCAAGCAGAACAAAGGAAGATCTTGATTTTTATAAAAGTTGCTGTGTATAAAGCTGGTGGAAGCATTTTATTCACATCCTGCTGTCTAAAGAGTACGGTCCAAGAAAGAATGTGAGGAAGCAAACAAAAGAACGGGAACATGACACCTGAGGAGATGGAAGTGGCTGAGTGATAGATAACACGGGGGTGATGATACGCAAATGCAGGAGAAACTCAATGAATGTTCCCATTAATCCTAGACTGCATCTTCCTTTTAGGCTCTCCTCAAAAGCCAAATAGAAACTTTTGGTGCTGAGAGTGTTAGAGCCTATATTCATACAAAGGTGTTAAGCTATAACGCCAAGATCCCTAATATGATAAAATAATTATATATCAACTAAGAGGATAGAGGGGAGCTTTATGTCTCCAAATTCTATTTAAAATATAGATTCAAAAGAATGGTATCAATATGTGAAACTGTTATTGGCTTTTGTGTGTTCAGTGTCTCTGATGACCACCATTAAAGAGAAAAAAATTGGGATCAGAGATTACAGCAGGTAAAGAACTTTCCTGCAGGCAGCTGGCCCAGTTCTATCCCCAGCAAGCCATATAGATGGTCTTCTGAGCCTGACCAGACGTGATGCCTTAGTGCAGAGCCAGGAGTGAGCTCTGAGCACACTGTGCGTGACATAAAAACTAAATAAAGATAAAATTTCTATATCCTCTTCCTGTTTTCCTGTCCCTCTCTCTAGGCTTCCCTTATTTTAATTAGCTTTAATTTTTTTCTCATTTCCCTTATTGTTACTGTCATTGGCATGGGTGCTGAGGGTTTACACACATGGCTAAAGAATACCAGGGTTTTCCCAGTTGGGTGTGGTACACACGGGCAGAGATAAGGATGCTGGGTAGTGCTGTGGGACAAAGGCCTCAAGTGTATAAAGTAGGTATTTGATCAGGGAATCACATCTCTGGAGCCTGGAGATAATAACATTAGCTCCGGCTGTTACAGCTATTTTTCCTTTCTCAAAAGGGTCACAGTCTTTCAGTGTCTTTACACATACTGTTTCTTATATGGGGGATACTCTTATAACCCCCCCACCTTTAATTAATTCCCACTCACTGGACACAGAGATTTCAGTGTAAGCACAGTGTAAGTATCTCAAAAAGACTTCTGTCTAGCCAAATCCATCGCATCTTCCTGTTAACAGATTAATAACTTCTACATTTTGAAAGGCATTTATAATACTTCGAAAATTTATGTATTTGGGGCCAGAGAGGTAGCACAGTAGTAGGACATTTGCCTTGCAAGTGGCTGACCCAGGTTTAAATCCTGGGATCCCATATGGTCCCCGGTGCCTGTCAGGAGGGATTTACGAGCACAGAGCCAGGAGTAATCCCTGAGAACTGCCAAGAATGGCCCAAAAACCAAATATATATATATATATATATATATATATATATACACACACACACACACATATATATGGATATATATGGATGACTTAAGTCTGTATTCCTCAGGCTATAAAATTCCATGAAGAAATGGGTGGTAGCTATTAACTTCATCTGAGAACCCATACCACTTGCACAGCACAGAACTCAGCCAATAACCTTTCTATTTTTTTAATAGCAAGCCACAATCATAGGATCTAATGACAACCCACATTCACTTCACAATTCATTTTCCTATGGATTACTCCTTCAACCCACTTAATGTTGCTTTTAAAACACAGATTTATTTTATCCGAATATTAACAGTATGGCAGCATTTATCTCAATATTTAAGACGATTTCCTGCTGTAACTCTTTCCACAATTCCATGTTCCATTTGTTCATTGATATGTCATCCATACCCAGATGTCTGTTAGTATTAGGACTGAAAGGATGAATAGGCAGAGATAGGGGCTTCGGGATGGCTCAATGGCAGCTGTACAGAGTGTGTGATCTTCAGTGCATAGCTAGATGCAAAGACAACTAAAGCATGTAACTCCCTAGGAGCAACAGAACTAAAAATATGCCATTTCTTTAGCCAGGAGTGTAACCCCAGCAGGCATTGTAACCAGAAAGTGCATGAGCATCATAATTAAAAGGGTACAAGCAACCAAAGGTGTGTGTACATGAACCTGTGAGCACCTGTGAGCATGTACCTATAACCTAGAGTGTGTGATTTATCCACACAGAGCCCAAAGGGAAGGATGAGTGATAAAAAATTAAAATAAAAAATTAACTTATCTAAGGTCCCAGAATCTCAGAAGTATGGCACATGATGCTACTTTAAACTCAGAATATCCTGCATCACATCTGCAATTTTCTAAATTACTATGAGAAAGTGGGAGAAAGGTTTTATACATTAATCAGGTTATGTAAGAGTGTGCTTCTCGAAATAGGGTGCAGTGAGGAATACTTTGAACATGCATGTGTATGTATTTGAAGAGAAGACAGAAAATACCCAATTTATAGCAAAAGTAAAAAAAAAAATTTTGATGTTGTTCAATTGCACAGCCAGCATATGGGAAGATATGGCCAGAATGGAAATTGTAGATGCATAGCCTTACAAATCTCTGGAGACAAAAACTCACTGGAAGCACTGGAAGCAAAGAAACAACAGACCCAATATGTGTTTTTGAAAATCCACTCCCTGCATTGGTGAGCATGGACTGAACTCCATCTCACCTTCTAGGTCAACAACAATTTAAAGCACCAGGGAGTCACAGGCCTCCAGTTGCATCTGTAAGAAGGAGAAAGTTTGCTGCACATTTCGGGCCAATTCCAGATGCAGCAGCACAAAAAATGCATCACAGATCATACCCGTGGCTCTTCTACACAAAGAAGAAGATGGTGCCAAGCTCTAGTCCCCTACTAAGAGGCCCACACACTGGCTCTCATCCCACTTCCTGGGGCTCCTGACCTATTAAATCAGTTTACATAAAGACTCCCCCACCCAAGTTCATTGGAAGAAAAAAAAAAAAAACTGTAGCAGAGGTTCCAAAGAGAATCAGGCTCCCCTCTCTACAAACAGGCAGTGACGGTGAGCACAGTAAGTAAAAAAGCAACATGGAACCTGTTAAAACATTCTAAAAAATAAAAGATGGAGAATGCACCCCTTAAGATGTAGATGAGGCACATATTTGTAGAAAATGTACACTTCGAGAAAGTGATAGATTTTAAGGAAAAAACTGAGTACGTATTCTCAAGAAACTTAAATAGAGGTTCTACAAAGAATTGAAAAGTTACGGGGCCGGGAAGGTGGCGCTAGAGGTAAGGTGTCTGCCTTGCAAGCGCTAGCGTAGGACGGACCACGGTTCGATCCCCTGGCGTCCCATATGGTCCCCCCCAAGCCAGGGGTGATTTCTGAGCGCATAGCCAGGAGTAACCCCTGAGCATCAAACGGGTGTGGCCCAAAAAACCAAAAAAAAAAAAAAAAAAAAAAAAAGAATTGAAAAGTTACATAGGGCATTAGACTTATAAAAAAGGGCAAGCTAGAAGGCATATAGAAATAGAACTTAGAAGAAATGTAATATAAAACATAGTTCAAATAAAAATAAGGATGGGAAAATACGAAAAATAAAAATAAACAACAAAGGACAGAACGGACCATGAATTAAAATCATCTATGTTATGAAGAAAAGACAGGAAACTTTTAAAATGCAAAAAATAAAACAATCAGAATAAAATATTTAAAGAGTATTTGATTATGAGGAAGAAATCCTGAACTAATGTGAAGATCATAGTTGTTTAGAACACAAAATAATGAAGAAAACGATGAATATTTTCTGAGCTGCTAACAGACCTAAATCTGCATATTTAAGGGGTTAAAATGTATTAAGAGGAAAAGTAGGAAATAAACCTACATACAGTATCAGTTAGAGATAAGCAAGAGAGAAACTGACTTGTCTAACATTGGGCAAGTCATATAGCATAAGAAGTAAAAGATAATATCTAGGAATTGGATACAATTAATATGTGTTGCAAGAATTCAATATCAAGGCAAGATGCCATATTTGTATACAGGCAAGTAAATCAAGAGACTTTTTAAAAAATATCCTAGAGTTCTGAAAATATGCCAACATCCACCATTTCCAGGGAAAACTTACTCAAAGATTTATTTCTGACTAAAATTCTGAAATAAAATGGTTGTGTTATAAATATGTTGATAATTAAAGCAAGCTGAACAAATAATGAAGTCTGAAATATTATCAACTGAATTCTAAAACATTGCAAGTATCAAACATCTAAAAAAAAATGCCAAGATTTTCAAATTTTTACAAGGGCTACATCTGGAGAGTTGGCGTGTTGATTCTCTAAGTTCAGGCTGATTAATCTGTTAAGAGGATATGAGACTAGTTGCAGATAATCAAGAGAACATGCCTTCTGCATCTTGTGAGAAACTCCTGAGGATACACAGAAGATATTGTGACACAAGATGATTCAAAGTCACAGACATGATGCATGAAAGCAAGTTGTCCTGAAAGTATGAAGTGACAGCACAATTCTAGGTATCTTAAAAATTTGGATCCAAACTGAGGGCCGTTCTCATAATTATTCAGATAAAGAATATGTGAGCCAGAGCGACAGCACAATGGTATTGTTTGCCTTGCATGCAGCCAATTCAGGATGGACGGTGGTCTGAATCCCAGAGTCCCATCTTGTCCCCCAAGCCAGGAGCAATTTCTGAGCATAGAGCCAGGAGTAACCCCTGATTGTCATTAGGTGTGACACAAAACAAAACGAAACAAAACAAACAAAACAAACAAAGAATATATGGATGGGTAGTTATCTTCTTTTTTTTTTTTTTTTGGTTTTGTTATTTTTTTTGGTGGTTTGTTTGTTTTTGTTTTTTGGGGGGTCACACCCGGCAGCGTCCTTCTGCATGCAAGGCAAACACCTTACCTCCATGCTATCTCTCCAGCCCCGGGAGTTATCTTCTTTTTTTTTTTTCCGCCCCCACCCAGAGAGTTATCTTCTTAAGAGATATAAAATTACATGGGTAAAGATAAAAGAAATTAATCTCAAGTCTTCAAAAGTGGGTTTTCATCCATTCAGACATAGAAAAAGGCGATGAGGGGTTTCAGGAGAAATCCTGGTATGTGTACTCTTGAGACTGAGTCATCAGACTTCTTCGTTTTCATCTTTTGTGTCTTTAGACGATACCCAGCAGTGTTCAGGGATCACACGTGGTTTTATGCTTAGGGATCACTTCCCAGTGTTAGGAATCAAATCCAACTCAGCTGAGTACAAGGCAAGTACCTTACTATCTTTCTGACCTCTTAGTCAGCTTTCTTACTAATAAGAAAGGGTTGTTGGGTGAAATAAAATCCCTCAAAAAAATATACTCTTAGGGGCCTGAGTAAATTGTGCAGTGGATAGGGCATTTACCTTGCACATGGCTAACCCAGATTTGATCCCTGGCATTCCATATGGCCTCCCAAGCCTGCTAGGAGTGATTTCTGAGTGCATAGCCAGGAGTAGCTCCTGAGTGCTGCCAGGTATGGCCAAAAACCAAAAACAGAAGTTCAGGGGGCTGGCAAAGAAGGAGGGTGCTGGGAACAGAGTTCGAGTGAGGACAACACTGGTGGTGGGAATACCCCTAATTCAATGTCGCTATGTACCTTAAATATTACTGTGAAAGACTTGTAATTCACGTTGGTCACAATAAAAATTATTAAGAACAAAAACAAAAAGCACTCAATATTCTGCTCTAGTCCTTGTTACCAATCATTTTAAGAAATAGATGTTTGCTAATTTTCATGTCTTGCGCTGTGCTTCTTCTTAAATATGTTATAAATGAAAGGTGAGGCTAATTAATGAATGATAAAATAATACTATTAGTTTTAGGTTTATTATTATTATACACTGTTAATATTTAAATATTAAAAGATCTGAAGCATAAAGAGAAGATCTAAAGAAGTATATTGAATTGTCATATTACAGAAAAGTAAATTACTAATACTTTTTTATTTGTAATGTACTCAATAAAAAATGACACATATTCACCTGGGGCCAGAGCAATAGTATAGCAAGTAAGGCATTTGCTTTGATGGCCAACCTGGTTCAATCCCCAACGTCCCTTATGGTCTCCCAAACACCACCAAGAGTGATTCTTGAGTACAAAGCCAGAAGTTACCCCTGAGCATCACTGGTGTGTGGCACAAAAACAAGTTATACATGAATTTCTTTACATGTAAACAGTTTCTAAATGCTATTATTTAAATAATCTCACTTCAAATGTTGTCCTCGATGAACTAACTTCTTCATTGAATGACTTACGTACACAGTTCATGTTCTTGGCATGCTGTACTTTCCCATCTACCATGAAACCAACATCAGGGCTGAAGATAAATTAGATCATATGAACCTATAAGTTCCCACTTCAAGATAGTTTTCTATTTCATTTCATTTTGTTTTGTGTTTGGAGGTCATGGGGTCACATCCTGTGGTGCTCAGTGGACCATATGGAATGCTGAGGATTGAACCTGGGTAGGCAGCCTGCAAGGCAAGTGTTCTACCCACTGTACAATCTCATTGACCCCAGGATAGTTTCTAATTGAAACTTATTTAGAAAGATGTGAGGGGAGAGAAAAAGAAAAGTCTGTGTTTAAGAGAGCACACAGACATCTCCAAAGAGGAAACAGAATAGACAAGCAATGAAATAGAAACAGGAAAGACAGTGTGTACAAGGGGAGGTCACAAAGACTTGAACAGTAGGTTGATACTCATATTTTATATCTCATTGCTCCAACTCTATTATCTCAAACTTACTAATTCCACTCCCTAATTATGATATCCTAACTTACTCCTTTCCCATTCCCAACAACCACTTCACCTCAAATGGAACGTGGAAGAATAGGCCCTTCAGAAATGACATTGTTCATGAGCCATCACCCCATTTTAGCAAGCCTTGACTTTTGATCATGACCTTGACTTTTGATTATATCTTTTTGGCCTCCTCCTTGACCCTAGCCTTCTTCTTTCCTTTATATTGAAACTACATGTTGGAAGATTTCTAATGACCTCAAATATTCTAAAGAACTCTGTCACAGCTGTTATTCTTATGGGTGTTCCGTTTGTGATTCACTTTTGGTAATCATCATTGTTAACATCATATAGAGTGCCAAAATAAATAAAATCATTTCCCATCTTTGAGAGACTATGAGTTTAGCCTGAAACTGGGCAAACAAAAGTATATAAATCAGTGAGAATAGAAATAGATTACAGGTGCTACAACAGAGCTACAAAATATGGGGTCAAGAGTTCAGTCTTAACATGCATCTTTCTGATTCAATGATGCTCTAATGGCAGAACTCTCTTTCCAACTCCATTTTCTCACATTTCTTCTTCACATCCTTTCCTCATCAGTTTTCCTGGAGTGTATAAACCTCCACTCTCTGCTCTTCTCATTCACTTCTGCCACCCAAGACCCAAACCTGAGTCTCTGATCCCTTTTGCTATTATTTCTGGCTTCTTACTACTCAATGTTTTCCATGTGGAAAACTGACTTTATGCCCATCATTATCTCTAGGCTATTTCTTCATCTGTCAGTAGTAGTCTCACAACCCTATTACTCAGATTCTAAACAGAACTTATCTCTTTGAATCTCCTCACTCACCTAATGCTTAAGAGAATCCCCAATTTCTTTCCAAGCTTCTCTTTGTCATTTATACTTCCTATTCCTATATGTGGTTATGGATAGACTTTTTAACTTCTTCCTAGTGAATTTTTATAAAACTAATGCTTACGTATTAAACATTAGTATTAAGTTAGAGCATATGAAATTTAAGTATAGGAATTAATTTTCATTTCATTTTCTTTGTGGCTTTCCTAGTATCTAGCATAGTACACTAAGCATAATATTTGTCTAGAATACATGTATTATTAAAGTTGTTTACAACCATTTGGTGGGAACTTGAAAAGACATAGTGAAACTGAATCTTGTGACTGGTGAGTGCAGTTAGAACACTAACTGCACAGACAACTGTCATGGCATTGATAGTTGGAATCAATCTAGACAAGAACAGGATGCTGAAAGGGGATAAAGTGATATGCATGGCACACTTCATTCACAATAGTGCAAACAATAAGTCAGAAAAAAGAGAGAGAGAAGCAGAATGTCAGAGATAGGCAGGGGGTGAGAGTAGGATAGAAATGAAGGGGCATCAGTGGCAGGAAAGCTGCATTGGTGAAAGGTGATGTACATTCGATGATCGAAACCCAACTATGAACATTACTGTAACCATGATGCTTAAATAATAAAATTATTGTTAAAAATAACTGCATTTTGTCTGGAATATCACAGAAGCTAGACACCAAATTATGCCCCAAGAGACCAAGAAAGAG